>NW_020664372.1:7472672-7538713 GCF_002925995.2 Terrapene triunguis | reverse complement strand
TTCTCCTTGTTTTAAGATCCAAGGGGGTTTGGATCTGTGTTCACCAGGGAATTGGTGAAAGGTTTCTCAAGGCTTCCCAGGGAGGGAATTCTTGTGATGGTGGCAGCGGACCAAAGCTAAGCTGGTAGATAAGCTTAGAAGTTTTCATGCAGGCCCCTACATTTGAACCCTAAAGTTCAAAGTGGGGATCCAGCCTTGACACCAACACAATTCTTTTATTAAAAGACAACAACCGGAGGAGAGAGCCAAATGAAAAAATACATGGGCGGGGGGTGGGGAGGGGAAGGTCTCAAGAGGAGGCGGGGTCCCAGGACGGCTATAGATTTGTGTATGTCCAGGAATCACACCCAACCTTCTCCTTTGAAGTACAATGCAGTGGGTGCTGTACTTCAGCAGGGTACCAAACTGCAGAGGGCTGGGTGTTGAGTGCAGTGGGTAGTGGGAGTCCACACTGCTGGACTGTGAGGAGGGAGGCGTGTAATGCTGCGGGTAGAGAGTGGAGCCAGGAGGTTGATAACAGTGTGTTGGCAGTGGGGGCGGGGGGGCGCATGGGAAAGAGTTTTGCAACAGCGGCTGCAGGGGAGGGCGGGCACGGAGCCGCTTGGTTTGAAGAGTTAGGATTGCCTGGAGTGGGTCCACTTGGTGCTCCATAAAGTTTAAGAGCCGCTCCGTGGCTTCTTTCTGGTGTGCCGTGTTCTCCTTTCATTCCCTCTTCTCACTGTCCCACCACTCCTTCAATTCCTGTTTCTCGGTGGCGGAGGGCATCATAACCTCACAGAGAAAGTCCTCCTTGGTTCTTCTTAGCCGCTTTCTAATTCTGCGCAGCCATTCTGCCACCGATAACAAAGAGGGAGGCTGTGCTCCCAAGGTCATCTCTGTGAAGTTTAAATGCAACATTTTAGAGAAGCAGTATTGTTTGCAACACAGACAACACTGACTCAGTGCTTTAAAACACAGCCAGTATTCACACACCTGTCACTAACTGGCCGACCCCAGGCAGGTACACATGAGCCACAAGATCCCCAAAATGGTGAGTAGCCGCAGGGGGAGGGTAAATCACTCTTCCCAGATACTGCTGTACACTGGGCACGTGGTTCTTGGGGAGAGCCAGCACTGTAGGGTGGGTCTGATAACCATTCCTGTCCCCACACTTTCCACAGGATGTGATCATTATGGAAGATATCTCACTGCTGAGGTTTCAGAGTAGCAGCCGTGTTAGTCTGTATCCGCAAAAAGAATAGGAGTACTTGTGGCACCTTAGAGACTAACAAATTTATTTGAGCATAAGCTTTCGTGGGCTACATCCCACTTCTTCGGATGCATAGAATGGTACATATATTGAGGAGATATATATACACACACATACAGAGAGCATGAACAGGTGGGAGTTGTCTTACCAACTCTGAGAGGCCAATTAAGTAAGAGAAAAAGAAAAAAAAACGTTTGAAGTGATAATCAAGCTAGCCCAGTACAGACAGGTTGATAAGAAGTGTGAGAGTACTTACATGGGGAGATAGATTCAATGTTTGTAATGGCTCAGCCATTCCCAGTCTTTATTCAAACCTAAATTGATTGTGTCTAATTTGCATATCAATTCAAGTTGCTGAGGGTGAGCAGGGAATCAAGGGAGGGTCTTCTCCAAGCCTGCAGCTTCTGCCCTGGCCCTTATGCAGCTCGCCTGTGTGCAGCAATGATCCCACCCCCCATGACAGCACAGTGGCGCGGGAAAGTTACTGTTAATGGGGCAAGAAACAAAGCAGCTCTGCCGAGGAACCTGCGGCAGTGGATTGCCCAGTATCTCCACAAGAGTTTCCTGGAGATCTCTGAGGGAGATTCCCATGAATTGCGGGAGTCTATCAACAGCCTGTTCCGCCACTCAGACTAGGCATGCGGTGGGAGACAAGCCTGCTTTCTGCAATCCTCTTGCCCTCCTTCCCCCAAAAACCACTTCAGCAATTCCAAAAATCAGAACCACTTACCAGGGGCCTCCTCTCCTGTTTGCGCTTCGCCAAGATCTGACTGCTGTGACTGGCTAGGCTGCTCCGGGTTAGAAAAGAGCTCCTGGCTGCACGCATCTCTGGCCTCTGAGTCATCCTCTGCCTCTGGGTCCCCCTCCCCCTGGCTCAGTCCATTCTTGACTGGTGCACAAGCCAACGAAGTATCCACAGGGGCCTTCACAGTGGAGGTGGGGTCGCTGCCAAGTATCGCATCCAGCTCTTTGTAGAACCAGCAGCTCGTGGGCGCAGCACCAGAGTGGCAGTTTGCCTCCCACGCCTTGTGGTAGGCGTTCTGCAGTTCCTTCACTTTGACTCTGCATTGCAATGTGTCCCGGTCATGGCCCCTTTCTATCATGCATCGTGAAATCTGTCCGTAGGTATCATAATTCCTATGGCTAGAGTGCAGCTGTGTCTGCACTGCCTCCTCTCCCCAAATGCCAATGAGGTCCAGCAGCTTGGCATTGTTCCAAGCGGGGGATCGCCTGGTGCATGGAGCAGGCATGGCCACCTGGAAAGATGCACTGAGACCACTGCACGCATCACCAAGCAAACAGGAAGGGACTTTCAAATCTGCAAATGTAAGGGGACTGTTGCCCCCTTTCTAACACTCAGTGGGGGTGTTTTGGTTGGCTAGCTCCCAGCACTAAAAGGGGAAGGGTCAATGGGAAATCAGGAGCCTGAGACTGACAGTCCCCAGGAACAATGGGGAGAGGCCAATACTCCAGATCAGCCTGATTGACAGAGCGGGCAGGCTAATCAGGAGGCATGGGGGGTCCCGTCCTCTGTATGAGCTGGAATTGCCTGAGTCAGACAGAGTGGGGCCGAGCTAAGGAGAGAGCAGGGGCCCAAGCTAAGCTGCTGAGAGCAGAGCTGCAGCCCCAAAGGCAGAGCACAGCCCAGAGAGAGCAGAGCTGCCCTGGGAGCAGAGCTGCAGCAACCAGAGCCAGAGGGGCCAAACAAGCAGTCCAGGAGGCAGGTCAGAGCTGGGAGCAGAGTCACAGAAGCAGCCCACAGAGCCGACCTGTCCTGGGAGCAGAGCTGCAGCAACCAGGGCCAGAGAGGCCAGAGAAGCAGCCCAGGGAGCTGAAGGCAGAGCAGCAGCAGCAGCTGTGCGGTCCGGAGCTGGGTGCTGTGAGCAGCTGGGGAGGGTGAGGGGGACCCTGGGCAGTGGGCCCAGTGAAGAGAGACGCCTCAGCCAAGAGGCTCTGCAGGCCAGACTTGGAGGGGGATCGTAACCCTGTCAGGGCAGGGGCAACGCTGGGAAGAAGGGTCCTGCCACCTAGAGCCTGAGAGTGTGTGGCCACCGCCAGAGCAAGTGTCCAGCCCGCAGCGTCTCTGCAGCACAGCCAGGGCCTGAGAAGGAGGCCTGAGACCTACAAGGAACAGACTGTGAACGGCTCTGACATTCCAGAGACACTGTTTGTGATGTTCCCTGCCACAGAGCGGGGTGATGTGTTTTCCTTTAACCTTTCCCATTTTTCCTTATTCTTTTTTTAAATTAATTGTTAATTAAACAACTTGTATTTGCTTTAAATTGTATGAAATGATCAGTGGGTCAGGAAGGTGCCCAGTGCAGAGAGAGTACCCCGGAGTGGGGACACCCTAGCTCCTGTCCTGGGTGACCACAGCAGGGTTGGGGGTCGAGCCCCCCAGGAATCCTGGGCCCAGTCTTGTCAGTGTTACGAGGACTCTGCCAGACAGGAGAGTGAAAGGGGAATCCTCAGAGTCAGGGAGGCCTCTGGGTAAAGGAAGTGGGAAAGATCCTTTCGCTAGCCCAGTTCACCGGGGTAATGCAGAAGCCAGGAAAGTTCCCCACAATAGCGGGACCATTCCCTGCTTACACAAAGGAATGTACGGGGTGGGGATGACGGTTGGTCACCTGAGGGCAGGGCAGTAGAGTTCAAACTGATGACCAGAGAGGTGAGAACAGGCACTGTGGGACACCTCCCAGAGGCCAATGGCAGTGCTGTAATCGACCAGGGTATCTACACTGGCACTGCGGCGCTGTAGCCGCAGCGCAGAAAGCTCTGCACCTCTCGTCGGAGTGGTTTTTTGGGAGAGTTACAACTGTGCAGTTTCTGTACACTAAGTGACTTGGCAGTGTGTACACCTTGGGAGTTACAGTGCAGAAAGCTGCTTTACTGCACAGAAACTTGCCAGTGTAGACAAGGCCTGTCAGTTTAACAGCCGTCTTAAGCTTAAGTGCTGCTGAACATAACTAGCATTCTTTTCTAATAACATTGTGAAAAACCTTAAAGAAAAATGCTACTGCTTGGGTGTGAAACTGAAGGCTTTAAATACTTATAACTTTGAAACTACTGATTCAACCCTAAAGTGTTTAGCATCAGAAATGTGGTGCTCAGAAGCATCTGATCAATACCTATTTGAAAGTGTATGTGTGTGTGTGTATATATATATTTATATACACACACACATATACAGGGATATATAGTTTGAACAACTTAAAAGTGGTTGAAACAACCTTATTCAAATTTTGCAGAGACGCTCATCTATGGGCTGAGATGAAGCATAGACAATTTCATCTTGAAAGGCATTTGTTTGAGGTAAACTAAGAGCAATTTCAAAAGTGGGGGGAGAGGAGAGATAAATATTAAAGGGAAAAAAACCCATTTCTTGGCTGGCATACCAACACTGACTTCAGTGGAGTTAGGTTAGCGGAGAATTTGGCCCTGAGTGTTTTTAGAAATAACTGCCCGAGTGCCAGTATCCAATCAGTAAACAGGACTAGGCCTTTCAAGCTGCATGGATAATACAGGAATTCCCAAAGAGGAGCTGTCCTGGGGGGATTGCCCTGCTCTCAGCTGACTGAGTTTGGTACAGTGGGCCCTCCTCCCTGCTGCATGCCAGAGAGAAGAGAGTGGTGAGAGTTATTAGTGGAACAAGGCCTGGCCAGTGGGAACCCGGGGAGGAGGTGTCTTAGTTCTGTTGTGCTGGAGACTTCCCATGTGTGAACACATGACACAGGGTGAAGTTGAAGTCTCTGGCCCTGTTGAAGTCAGTAGAACTAAGATTACTTGCATGGTGTATTTCCAAGTGACCCAGCCTGGCCCTGCACCATTAAAGTCAATGGAAGCTTTGCTATTGACCAGTAGGTGCAGGATCAAGCCCTAAGTGCACTTTCAGTTGGATCATCTGCATTTAGTGTAGCCTGAAACTCATTCCAATCCCAGAGAATTGGTCCAGCTGGTACAGGGGATCCCAAATGTGACTGTTAAACATCCGCTAAGGACGAACACGGATTTTACAAGGTGTTCACTGAGAATGACTTAGTGCTTCAGCTGAAAATCAAACCTGCCCGAACACTTCATGTGCATCTATTAATACACCTGGTTGCCCATTCTGCAAAAAACAGCTGTTTCACTGCACCTTGAGGTGCAGTGCTGTCCCCCTGCTAAACATGCACTGCTTTCTGTGGTTTGTCACACATTTTTCCAGTACTGTGGAAATGATCGTGAACAGGAGCAGCAAATGGGAGTTTTGCAAGGGAGAACTCAAGGTGAAGGAGAAGCAACTACGTGACCTTGGGTGAGTGTGTTTGTTTGTTGTGTGTTGGCTTGCTTGCCGTGTGCCTGCTTGATTGAAGTTTACAATGTGGCCTGTTTTGGGGGCTGTGTGCTGAGCCAAGCAGCCTTCTAGGCTAGGCTCAGAGCTTATTAACGAGGCCTTACCTGCCATCCTTTGATCCCTAAACTCTTTAGGATCCCTTGTCAAGGAGGCAGGGCTAACTCAGGGAGACGAGGGGTTTAAAAAGCCAGCTCTTAAGCAACCAGGAGCTCACAAACAGGAGCAGCAGACAGGAGAGTTTTGTGAGGGAGTGTGAGAGCCAGATACACTTGATTAACATTCTCAAAACTTAGGCCAATAACCTACCCCATAAAACAAACAAACAAAATCCCCTGCAAGATTAAAAATAATGCAGGCAGAAGTCCAGCAGCAGAGTGGAGGCTGTCCAGTTTATTGCGCTAATTTGAACTTCGCAGGCAATAAATGTGTGCATGAGGTGCAAGTAGCTCATGGCTCTAAGACACCAAGTACGGGCTCTTGAGACCAGAATGTCTGAACTGGAGTTGCTAAGGGATACCAAAAAGTAAACAGACAAGACTTTCAGGGAAACAGTAAAGCAGTCCCACTCCCAGTCTGACAGCCTCTGTGCTGTTGAGGAGAATGAAAGTCTCGGGGAAGGAGAACATCAAGCTGGAGCAGATGTAAATGATCCCATATTTGGACCCTCCTTCCAGATGATGTCATAGTGTATTCTTGTACTCAGGATATCTCTCCGGTGGAGCGGACCCCAGTTATGAGAAGAGAAGGGTCATAGCAATGGGGGATTTGATTATTTGAAATAGAGATAATTGGGTTTGTGATGGCTGGGAGAGCCACATGGTAAATTGCCTGCCAGATATGAGACCTCTTGAGATATGTAGATAGACATATGTTCAGTGCTGGGGAGGAGCTGGTGGTTGTGGTAGCCTGGTAGATAAAAGATTAAAGTCCATGACCTCCATGGTAGTGTAACGCCAACAGACCCCGGTCGTTGGTGGGCAGGATCTAACCTGGGACCTCTGGAGCTTAATGCATGAGCCTCTACCACATGAGCTAAAAGCCAACTGCCTCTTAGCTAAGCAGACTCATTAATCTCTCTCTCTCTCAGTGGTCTCGGTGCCACTAGATGGGACAGAACACCAAACCCAGGAGGTGTGTGGGTTACATACTTGCCCTAGCTGAGGAAGCACGTCCCAAGCTTCAGAGACAGTTGATATCCTGGACAGGCCCCCACTTGTAACACTGACAGACCCCAGTCGTCGGCAGGTGGGATCCAAGGTAGGACCTCTGGAGCTTAGTGCAGGAGCCTCTACCGCATAAGCTAAAAGCCAACTGGCTCTTACCTAAGGCTGTAGAGTAGACTCATTTAACTCTCTCTCTCTTAAAGTGGTCTCGGTGCCACTAGATAGGATGGAACACCACACCCAGAAGGCGTGTGGGTTACAGTAGCATTCTCTGAAATGCTTTCAGTTCCACGCACAGGGCCAGTTAGACAGGCAGACCTCCAGGATCTCAATATGTGGATGAGACAATGGTGTTCGGCAGAGAGATTTAAGTTTATTAGGAACTGGGGAATCTTTTGGGAAAGGAGGAGCTTATACAGGAACGATGGACTCCACCTAAACCAAAACAGAACCAGATTCATAGAATCATAGAATAACAGGGTTGGAAGGGACCTCAGGAGGTCATCTAGTCCAACCCCCTGCTCAAAGCAGGACCAATTCCCAACTAAATCATCCCAGCCAGGGCTTTGTCAAGCCGGGCCTTAAAAACCTCCAAGGAAGGAGACTCCACCACCTCCCTAGGTAACGCATTCCAGTGCTTCACCACCCTCCTAGTGAAATAGTGTTTCCTAATATCCAACCTAGACCTCCCCCACTGCAACTTGAGACCATTGCTCCTTGTTCTGTCATCTGCCACCACTGAGAACAGCCGAGTTCCATCCTCTTTGGAACCCCCCTTCAGGTAGTTGAAGGCTGCTATCAAATCCCCCCTCATTCTTCTCTTCTGGAGACTAAACAATCCCAGTTCCCTCAGCCTCTCCTCATAAGTCATGCGCTCCAGACCCCTAATCATTTTTGTTGCCCTCCGCTGGACTCTTTCCAATTTTTCCACATCCTTCTTGTAGTGTGGGGTCCAAAACTGGACACAGTACTCCAGATGAGGCCTCACCAATGTCGAATAAAGGGGAACGATCATGTCCCTCGATCTGCTGGCAATGCCCCTACTTATACAGCCCAAAATGCCGTTAGCCTTCTTGGCAACAAGAGCACGCTGTTGACTCATATCCAGCTTCTCGTCCACTGTGACCCCTAGGTCCTTTTCTGCAGAACTGCTACCTAGCCATTCGGTCCCTAGTCTGTAGCAGTGCATGGGATTCTTCTGTCCTAAGTGCAGGACTCTGCACTTGTCCTTGTTGAACCTCATCAGGTTTCTTTTGGCCCAATCCTCTAATTTGTCTAGGTCCCTCTGTATCCGATCCCTACCCTCTAGTGTATCTACCACGCCTCCTAGTTTAGTGTCATCGGCAAACTTGCTGAGAGTGCAGTCCACACCATCCTCCAGATCATTAATAAAGATATTAAACAAAACCGGCCCCAGGACCGACCCTTGGGGCACTCCGCTTGAAACTGGCTGCCAACTAGACATGGAGCCATTGCTGGCATGTTAAACTGAAAATGTCAAAGAGGTGTTTTTAAACTAAGGGCTGGGGGAAAGCTGACAGGTGCGGTGGAGCACATGGTTCAGACAGAAATATCCCTTAGTGGAGGATTCATTAAAGAGGATACTCTATATCCTAGTAAAGAGGAGAGGGTAGAAGTTGATAAAGTACAGGCAAGACCTGAAGAGAAACAGTCAAACTAAAAAGCATTTCATTCAGTCACATCACATGAAGGCAGACAACTAAATATGGACAAATTTTATTAGTGCTTGTATACAAATGCAAAAAGTCTAAATATTAAGATGGGTGAACTTGTGTGCCTGGAATTAAATGAGGATATTGGTATTATAGGCATCACAGAAACTTGATGGAATGATGACAGTAAATGGGACACGATTATACCAGGGTACAGAATATATAAGAATGACAGAGTTGGTCGCACTGGTGGAGGAGTGGCATGCTATGTGAAAGAAAGCAGAGAGTGAATATAGTAAAAATCTTAAGTAAATCAAGCAGTACCATAGAATCTCTATGGATAGAAAATTCCATGCTTTAATAATAAGAGTATGGCAATAGGAATATACTGCTGGCCACCTGACCAGGTTGGTAATGGTGATTTTGAAATGCTTAAGGAGATTAGAGGGGCTACAAAAACAGAAACCCCAAAAATAATAGGGGATTTCAACTATCCCCGTATTGACTGGGAACATGTCACCTCATGATGGGATGCAGAGATATAATTTCTAGGCACCATTAATGACTGATTTTTGGAGCAGCTTGTCATGGAACCCACCAGGGGAGAGGCAATTCTTCATTTAGTCAGGATCTGGTCAAGAGGTGAATATAACTGAAACAATCAGTAATAGCAACTATGATGTAATTAAAGTTTACATCTTTGTAGGGGGGAAAAAATCAAAGAAACCTACCACAATAGCATTTATCTTTAAAATGGGGAGCTACAAAAAATGAAGAAGCTAGTTAACCAGAACTTAAACGTAGGGCTGTCGATTAATTGCAGTTAACTCATGCAATTAACTCAAAAAAATTAATTGTGATTTAAAAAATTAATCATGATTATTCGCAGTTTTAATCACACTGTTAAACAGTAGAATACCTATTGAAATTTATTAAATATTTTGGATGCTTTTGTACATTTTCAAATATATTTATTTCAATTACAACACAGAATACAAAGTGTACAGTACTCACTTTATATTATTTTTATTACAAATATCTGCAGTGTAAAAATGATAAACAAAAGAAATAGTATTTTTCAATTCACCTCATACAAGTACCATAATACAATCTCTTTATCATGAAAGCACAACTTACAGATGTAGATTTTATTTTTGTTACATAACTGCACTGAAAAACAAAACAACGTAAAACTTTAGAGCCTACAAGTCCACTCAGTCCTACTTTTTGTTCAGCCAATCGCTAAGAGAAGCAAGTTTGTTTACATTTACGGGTGATAATACTGCCCACTTCTTATTTACAATGTCACCTGAAAGTGAGAACAGACATTCATGTGGCACTTTTGTAGCCAGCATTGCAATGTATTTACATGTGAGGTCTGCTAAACGTTTGTTTTACATTATTTTATTTTTGAATGCAGTTATTTTTTGTACATAATTCTACATTTGTAAGTTCAACTTTCATGATAAAGAGATTTCACTACAGTACTTGTATTAAATAAATTGAAAAATACTATTTCTTTTATTTTTACAGTGCAAATATTTATAATAAAAATAAATATAAAGTGAACACTGTACACTTTGTATTCTGTGTTGTAATTGAAATCAATATATTTGAAAATGTGGAAAACATCCAAAAATATTCATATAAATAGTATTCTATTATTGTTTAATAGTGTGATTAATCGTGCGATTAATCGTGATTACTTTTTTTAATCGCTATATAGCCCTACTTAAAAGTAACAGTGACAAGAGTGAAAATGTGTGCAAGCTGCTTGGAAGCTATTTAAAAACATCAAAACTAAATGTATGCCCCAAACTAAAAAGAAGTAAGAATACCAAACAAATGCCAGCATGGCTAAACAAAAGAGTAAAAGAGGTGATTGAGACAAAAGTAAATTTTTTAATAACTGGAAGTCAAATCTGCAGAGGGAGATATGAGGGAGATTCTCATATCAAAGCCATTCTTTTTAGGTGTCAAATCTAAAGAACTATCCCAGATTGAGATGTCAGTAGGGGTGGTTTGGGAACAAATTGATTAATTAAATAGAAATAAGTCACCAGGACCAGATAGTATTCACCCAAGAGTTCTGAAGGAACTCAAATATGAAACTGTGGTATGTAACCTATCACTTAAATCAGCCTCTGTACCACATGACTGGAGGACAACTAATGTAATGCCCAGGGCAGGCCTGAGGGAAAATGGCGTCTTGGGTGAAACCCCTGCAACTTCAGCCCCTCCCCAAGCTGAGAGCTGGCTCAACCCGCCTGCCTCTTCTGCCAAGCCGGAACACCACATGGGCCAAAGTACCTCCCGCCTCTCCCCCTCTACCACAGTGCCCTGGACAGTTGCCCACGTCTCCCACTCATAAGGCCTGCCTGGTAATGCTTATTTTTTTTAAAAGGCACCAGAGTGATCTGGGCCAGTCAGTCTAACTTCGGTTCCAGGCAAATTGATTGAAACTATAGTAAAGAACAGAATTATCAGATGCATAGATGAACATGATATGGTGGAGAAGAATCAATCTCACCAATCTATTAGAATTCTTCAGGGGCATCAACAAGCATGTGTACAAGGGTGATCCAGTGGATATAGTGTACTTGGACTTTACAAAAGCCATTGACAATATCTCATCTCAAAAAAGATATATTAGAATTGAAAAAGGTACAGAGAAGGGCAACAACAATGATTAGGGGTATGGAACAGCTTCCATACAAGGAGAGATTAAAAAGACTGGGACTATTCTGCTTGGAAAAGAGATGACTAACAGGGCATATGATAGAAGTCTATCATATCATGAATGGTGTAGAGAAAGTGAATATGGAAGTGTCATTTACCCCTTCAAATAATACAAGAACTAGGGGTCACCCAATGAAATTAATAGGCCACAGGTTTAAAACAAACATAAGGAAGTACTTCTTCACACAACGCACAGTCAACCTATGGAACTCATTGCCAGGGGATGTTGTGAAGGCCAAAACTATAACTTGATTCACAAAGGAATTAGATAAGTTCCTGGAGGAAAGGTCCATGAATGGCTATTAGCCAAGATGCTCAAGGACACAATTCCATGCTCTGAGTGTCCCTAAACCTCTGACTATCAGAAGCTGGGACTGAACAACAGGGGGCGTATCACTCAATTACCCTATTTTGTTTATTCCCTCTGAAGTATCTGGCACTGGTCACTGTCAGAAGACAGGTTGGGCTAGATGGACCATTGGTCTGACTCAATATGGCCATTCTTATGTTCTTATCTTATATTCTTATGATGTTGTGTGTTGCTGCATTTCTATTCTGTTCAGTATAGGTGCTTATACCATACTTATCACCCTAGTATCTAAGGATATGTCTAGACTGCAGCTGGGAATGCGCCTCACAGCCTGGGTTGACAGACTCACACTAGCAGAGCTAGTGCACTAATAACAATGTGGATATTCTAGCTCAGGCTGGAACTCAGGCTTTCAAGGCCAACGGGTCGGGTAGACCTGAGAACCCAAACCGGAATGTTCATATTAGTATTTTTAGTGCACTAGCTCTAGCTCTGCTAGTGTGAGTCTGTCTACTCAGGCTGGGAGACTCGCTTCCAGCTGCAGTGTAGACATGCCTGTAGTGCATTAAGCAATAGGACTACACATCTTCAGTCACATTTCATACAATCTCTTCAATATACTTTATCTCCAAGTGTAAAGAGTAAGCTAAAGACAATAATATGTCAGTCTCCCGAAACCAAAATGAATGGAATCATGCACTTCTGGTGTTTTCCAAATCAGAAAGAAAGAATGGCAACACAGGGTCAAAATCTAAGAAAGTTAATCAGGTTTAGGTTAAGGAGGAAATATTTTATTACCAGATGGAGGTTGAAAAACAGTAAAGAAAAATAGAAATGAAAGAGTGACTTCTCTCTTTTTTAAAAGCATGTCACAGTAGGTTTGAAAAATCATGTTTTAAAATTTTAGTTTGATTTATTGGAAGTACTTGTCCCATTGTTCTGGGTCTCAAACTTTAAGCACCTGCTTAAGTACTGTCCCAAACAGGGATGGATTGAAGCATTTGCTTTCATTATTCATGGCCCTGTAGCATATGGATAGGATGCCATTCTTAGTATTTTTGTAACCTAAATCTAAATCTATGCACCCATTCCCTTCCAGCCACCTCCCTAGCAAAGGCAAGAGGATAAAGGTGAAAGCCCTGCACATGAACAACTCTGGGCTCAATGTTAGATGTCATCAGCCAGGTGAGCTGCAGTGCTACAGGAAACTTAAAAACTCATATTGAAATCCTGACAGTATTGAAGTCAATGGCAAAACTCCTATTTACTTCGGAGGAGTCAGGATTTCAGTTTTGAAATAGGACAATTCTGTCCATCTTTTAAAACAAGTAACACACAAGAGTGCTGTAACTGAAATAAATACGCAGTGCAACAGAGAAATAAATATGCTCTCCTATCATTTCAATTTGTTTTCTCTGGGTGAACTTCACTCTAGCCTCAGAAAGCCTGAGTATTTGGGCCATACACAGGTGGAGTCCAGAGTGGCTGAGGAGGTGTAATCCAATTTCCAACATGGGGTAGTGTGTGGGGCTACTCTGTAGCCCTCATTTTCTTCTCCTCACAGGTGCTTATGTAACCCACACACCGTCTGGGAGTGGAGTTCTGTCCCATCTAGTGGCACCGAGATCACTTATAGATAGATTAATGAGTCTGCTCTACAGGCTTAGCTAACAGCCGTATGTCTTTTAGCTCATTTGGTAGAGGCTCATGCAGTAAACACCAAAAGGTCCCAGGTTTGATCCCGCCCACTGACGACCGGGGTCTGTTGGTGTTACAAGTGGGGGTTTGACCAGGATTTCAACTGGAAAGTCTTTGAAGCTTGCGGCGCGCTTCCTCAGCGAGGGGAAGTATGTAACCCACACACCTCCTGGGTGTGGTGTTCTGTCCCATCTAGTGGCACTGAGACCACTTAGAGAAAGAAAGATTAATGAGTCTGCTCTACAGCCTTAGCTAACAGCCATATGGCTTTTAACTCATGCAGTAGTGGCTCATGCACTAAGCTTCAGAGGCCACAGGTTCGATCCCGCCCGCCGATGACCGGGGTCTGTTGGTGTTACACTATGTGTCACTAGATGTAGGGATATGGGGCCACGAGGGTCAAATTCAGAGCCCACAGAAGTGAATGGGCTTTGGATGAGGGCCTGGATCTACCTAAACATGCACCTTCACCCCATGCCCTTGCTCCACCTCTGCTGTGTGTTGTAATACTTGGGGCTTAGCAGGTCTACTCCGGTTGTGAGTGTAACAGTGGGAAAGTAGATGGAAGTTTATAAGATGGTTCAATCACCTGTGATAAAAAATGGTAATGGTTATGGGGGGGCGTAAGAAAAGTCCAACTCCGCCTGTTACATAAAATTGTTTGTAAAAATCAGTAAAAATGGAAAAACAAAAAGACTGTATTAGTCTAAATAAAAAAGGCTTTATTAATAGCACTCAAAGACTATATTGAGACCACACCTGGTAAACAAGAGTATGGTGTGACAGCGTACCCCAAAAGGCTTTATGGGGGGGTGTTTATAAATGTATGTATGATATAACTGGAATATGTTTTGTGCTGCCTGTGCCATGTAATATATCTCCGTATAGGTTATGGTCTACTATATCTATTCATCCTATTTGTACATATATATCATTTTCTACTTGAGGTTAAGAATATGGGCTGTATGCTTGCTTGGTTTCTAAGTAAGCTTTGTGAGGCATTTGGTCAGCTTCTTTAGGAAGGAATTCGCCAGGTTAAGTACCTGATCAGGAAACACTTGAGGAACAATGCATCTTGGAATGCTCCAATCCACATAAGAAGTCTTCCTGGAGACATGCAAGATACCATGCGGACAATGGCTTCGGCCTGTAAAGACTGAGTTATGCAGGGGCATGTGACTTGCCCAGGTGACTCCAGAACTCCATCTTGGAGCTGGACTTTGCATCTAGGAGGGGGGTCTCCACCCACAAGAGAGAGTCTATTTAAACCCGTGGGAGACCCCTCCATTTTGGTCTTCAGCTGGCTAAGGAAGGAGCCGCTCCACCCCCCCAGGATACTTGAAGGGAACTGGAACAAACGACAGTAACTATAGGGGATGTGAGTGATTGCTGGACCCAGGCTAAAAGGAGATTTGCCTGTAAAAGGGAGCATTCTGGAACTGGTGAGGAACTTATCTGTATTTAGTTTGATTAGACATAGATTTGCGCATTTTATTTTATTTTGCTTGGTGACTTACTTTGTTCTGTCTGTTACTACTTGGAACCACTTAAATCCTATTTTCTGTATTTAATAAAATCACTTTTTATTTAGTAATTTACTCAGAGTATGTATTAATACCTGGGGGAGCAAACAACTGTGCATATCTCTCTATCAGTGTTATAGAGGGCGAACAATTTGAGTTTACTCTGCATAAGCTTTATGCAGGGTAAAACGGATTTATTTGGGTTTAGACCCCATTGGGAGTTGGACATCTGAGTGCTCAAGACAAGCACACTTCTGTGAGCTGTTTTCAGGTAAACTTGCAGCTTTGGGGCAAGTGATTCAGACCCTGGGTCTGTGTTGGAGCAGACAGGAGTGTCTGGCTCAGCAAGACAGGGTGCTGGAGTCCTGAGCTGGCAGGGAAAACAGGAACAGGGGTAGTCTTTGCACATCGGGTGGCAGCTCCCAAGGGGGTTTCTGTGATCCAACCCATCACAGTAATGGAAAAACAAAAAGACTGTATTAGTCTAAATAAAAAAGGCTTTATTAATAACACTCAAAGACTATATTGAGACCACACCTGGTAAACAAAAGAGTATGGGACTATAAGTTAATGGGCCAGACTTTGGCATCTCAGAAGTTAGGCCTAACTGGTGAACCAAATAGCAAGAGGATGGACTATTCTGCCCATCACCCCCCTTTCAGGGCCCTTAGAAAAAAACAAGGGAGGGGGGATACATGGACTGAGTGGTTCCTGGAAGGGGGGAAAGGCTCTCAAGCCTCTTCTCCACTACTGGGACTTTGTCCTTCCCCCTGGACTCCAAAAGTCATTGCATCATTGTGAAGTCCAGACCTCAGCCCATCAGCAAGGAGACCTGGCCATCACCACCACATCAGCGCAGACTCCAGCCAGAGACATGTAAGATCCTGCTCTGTGTCTCCATTTCCCATGTGTTTTTCTTTCTGCACCACTGTTTTTCCTCTTGTCCTGTCCTGTCTGTCTCTCTGGTTTTCATCTGATCCTGAAGTCAACCGTACTACATGGCACCAACATAACGAGAAGAGACAGACAGACAGCTCTGCATCAGACCAGCTACATGATGTCCCAGACCAGCAGAGGAGCCATAGCCCAGGACAACAGTGGTCGTGGCTAACCTGCCAACCCAAAGCATCTGTCTGACTGACCTGCCACCTAGAGCATCAAAAGTTATATTTTCCCCATCTTTACTACCTTGTCTGTCTTCCCCCTCATATCTATCTCTTTGTCAAAAGCAGGAAAAGTGACCATTCTTAGCATCGCAGAGCTGAGCAACAAAACTAACCTTTTCCTTCCCACCAAAAAGATTGTCCCACAAAATAACAGGCACTAGAGGATATCCTCCCCTTAAAAGGGGATGTTGATAGGTTTTGGTTAAGTTTGTTCTATATAACCATCCAATTTCAATTTTAAAGTGCTTTAGAATATCTTTTAGCTCCTTTCCTCTTGTGCACCTAACCAATAAATCTCGAAATGTTAGCATGAATTTCTTAATGTGTCTGCCATGGAACTAAGCAGGCTAAGGTCTCTGTAGATCAAACCCCAATTCTTGTTTAAAACTGTTTAATGTTGGACAGTTTTAGGGTCATGTTAACACCTTTGGACCCTTTATGCAATCTAAATTAAATACAACACACTGCTTCTTTGGTGGTTGATGCAGGACCATCACCGAAGCTCTTTCCATGATGGGCAAGGCTCTACAGGCACCCTCCCTGCAGCTGTTCCGCTTCTAGAACCTCTGCATGACCCCTATACACTTTGCAGATTCAACTCCCCACCCCCAAATAACTGCCAATGCCCAAGAATTTTATTTTTTGTAAAGAACCTTAGTATTGGAACATGTGGATTGTGAGATGTCATTCCTTCCAACCCCTCAGATGCAGACAACTTACAGGTCTGCAGGGCATCCTCTCCAGGGCTGCTATTTCAGCCTCTGGGTTAGAACAGTGGTCACTGCCACTCTGAAATTCCTACATGGGATTTGGGGGTTGCTAGAGCCATCTAGTGCAGTGCTCACCTCTTTCCCTGGCTTTCTTAAAGCTTGTGTTGGGCCCCTCACCATGCAGCAAGCTGGGAACACATTGATGCTTCAGTCATCTTGCTGCTCTGTGCACCCCTATTTTGAGGCTTAAGTGATGCAAAATGGGCCATCCATGCTTGGGGTAATTTCAGCTTAAGTGTATCTGTGGTAAGGTTTGCAAAACATCATCTTACACAAACTGTACAAATGTCATGAAAGTGATCTTCAAAGGAACTTTTATTCAAAGGGCAGGATACTGGTGTGACGGGTTGGATCACAGAAACCCCCTTGGGAACTGCCACCCAATGTACCAAGACTACCCCTGTTCCTGTTTTCCCTGCCAGCTCAGGACTCCAGCACCCTGTCTTGCTGAGCCAGACATTCCCGTCTGCTCCAACACAGACCCAGAGTCTGAATCACTTGCCCCAAAGCTGCAAGTTTACCTGAAAACAGCTCACAGAAGTGTGCTTGTCTTGAGCACTCAGATGCCCAACTCCCAATGGGGTCTAAACCCAAATAAATCCGTTTTACCCTGCATAAAGCTTATGCAGAGTAAACTCATAAATTGTTCGCCCTCTATAACACTGATAGAGAGATATGCACAGTTGTTTGCTCCCCCAGATATTAATACATACTCTGAGTAAATTACTAAATAAAAAGTGATTTTATTAAATACAGAAAATAGGATTTAAGTGGTTCCAAGTGGTAACAGGCAGAACAAAGTAAGTCACCAAGCAAAATAAAATAAAATGCGCAAATCTATGTCTAATCAAATTAAATACAGATAATCTCACCCTCAGAGATGCTTCAGTAAGTTTTTCTCAGACTGGACACCTTCCAGGCCTGGGCACAATTCTTTCCCCTGGTACAGCTCTTGTTCCAGGTTAGGTGTTAGCTAGGTGATTCTTCATGATGGCTCCTCTCTCCCCTTTGTTCTGTTCCACCCCTTTATATATCTTTTGCATAAGGCAGGAACCCTTTGTCCCTCTGGGTTTCCACCCCCCCTCACTGGAAAAGCACCAGGTTAAAGATGGATTCCAGTTCAGGTGACATGATTACATGTCACTGCAAGACTTCGTTGCCCACTTGCCAGCACACACATATACAGGAAGACTCACAGGTAAACACAGCCATCTGCGGATAATGGTCCTTGTTAATGGGAGTCATCAAGATTCCAAACCATCATTAATGGCCCACACTTTACATAATTACAATATGCCCTCAGAGTTATATTGTATATTTCTAGTTTTAGATACAAGAGTGGTACATTTATACAAATCGATTGATCATACTCAACAGATTATAAGCTTTGTAATGATACCTTACAAGAGACCTTTTGCATGAAGCATATCCCAGTTACGTTATATTCACTTATTACCATATTTATTTATTTATTTATTTATATTTTTCTAAAACTATCCCAGTTACATTATATTCACTTATTATCATGTTTTTATAAAACCATATAGACTGCACAACGTCACAACTGGATCTTTAGCAAAGTTATCTTGAGTATTTATATGGAATTTGTGTTAAATATGTGTTAACAAACAAATGAAAAACACAGTGCTTTAAACCGTGAATAAATATCATGTCAATTACCATAACCAATGTCACTTGCTTGATATCTGTCCTGTTGTAATCGTCTCTGTCCATTTAACCATTTATTCATTCAGGAAAAAGAAGGTAGAGAGCACCTGAATTCCTAATTTTAAAAGAATTAAAAACAAAAAAAACCATGAATCTCTCAGACTTTCTTTACAGTAAAAAAAGAGCAAAGAAATAGTGATATCTCAATTTTTCCCCATTCACCTTTAAAATACGGTATTCAGTTTATGGAAACATTTGCATGAAACAGATCTTAAATAATCCTTTAGCAACTTCTCAGTAGGGTTAACAAATTCTAGCAGTAGAAAAATACCTATAAACTTGGCCTTGTTTCTACCCAGCTGCCCTGCTGTGAACTTTTGCCCCATTCTGTGCGGTATAGGACAACTTCCATAGAAACAGAATCCAACAGAGATAACAATGGTTACACCTTTCATAGTGCTACTTAGGTATATTTTGTAAGGGGTAGCAAAGTTCCCAGCTGGCTGCTCAAGTTCCTTTCTGGAGAACAGCTGGAAATGTATTCTCCAGAGATTGCATCTGGCTTGATTTGCCAGCACTCAAATCCCATTGATCTGGTTCCGTTCTAGTCCTCTGTACTCACAGTTCAAAGAACAGTGAGGCCTATAAAGAAATTACTGCCATATTGTTCAATCGGCCACAGTGAGCAATATATAGGATTATAATTAGGAACACATTAAGGGAAACAGCTCAGTGGAGATAAGCTGTTTCACTGCATACGCTTTTTGATGAGGGCTTAGTGCCAATCCCAGAATAAAAAAGATTAAATGTTTGTTACCAATCCTTTTGAACTTCTGGCTGAACATGTGGTAAAGCATTTTTGATTCAAATTAAAAGCATCCTAAGATAAAAATAACCCTGGTCTCCGAGACCTTTCCAAGTGAAACTATTTGTAGGCTGATTTATTGTCTTTTCCTTAACCTCTTTCCACCAGTATGATCAACATATGCATTTCTGAATCACATGTAATCCTGGACAGGTATTTGTCTTGTTACACATCTGTGCAACAAATGGCAATACAAATTGTATACAGAACAGATGTAGATTTTCAAAGGCCAGGCAAATTGAATTTGACCAAGCATATAAATAAACATTTTATTGAGGTTTAAGGTACATTTTTGTTTGTTTCAGGTAGGGGTAGTACTATAATGGGACCACCAATCTGCAGGTGAAAATGATGACATGGAACTTCCGTCTATTTCAGATAAATGTACACAGTGAGGTTTATGGTAATAGAAGAACCTTCATAACAGAACACAGGTGAAGAAAACAACAAATCTCTATTGGTATCCTTGTGAAATGACTGTACCTAGACACTGAGAATTGTAAAGATGAGGGTATGGTGTCTAATTTGGATATTTAGGAGATCTGATTTTTAATGGTCTGGGGAGATTTTGAACCCTACCCAAATTTACCAGCGATATGGGGATATGACTGAAAGTATCTGATTCTTATTCATGCTATTTCCATGGTCTCTGACACACTGCAACAGTTTTATGAATTTTTTAATGTTGCTGAATATTCCTGCAAATTACCCTGCCCCAGAGAAAGAGACACACCTTTAATGAGAGTCCCACTACACATGAAAATACTGGCCGTACATCATATCTTACATTGTCTAAAGGTCTGAACTTGAGTTAGTAGTGACTGTATCAGCCAGGGACTATATGCAGTTGTACTAACTGAAATATTTATAACAGACTGCACAGCTCCAACATGGAAAAGAGTTTTTTTTGAAAATCAGGAAATTTGTAACACAAAGATGGATTTAAAGGGATAAAAATAAAGGGATTTTGTGTTCAGAGTAGTCTTTCTTCTTCTGGGAAATCCAGCCTAATAATACTATATGCTTTTAAGCACTTCTCTTTTTATGACATGTGGAACTTCATATAATTGCATATATTTCCATTCTATCTGGGATTTAGAACATTTGTAGCTGTCTAACATTACCAGGTCACGTTTGTATGAAGTTAATACAATCCAGTAGAATATTTGTATTAGATTAGGTCAGTACAAGTAAATAATGTAATTAAACCATTCCTCAAATCAGCTAATCAAGAATTAGAGGCAACTTTTGTCTATAAAAACTGTAGATTAATTTTACCTCCTTTACAGAATCTCTAAAAACCAAGTTCAAGGAGCAATCTCTCTTTATCAAATTGAAAGCAATGGTTTGAGGGCATTGTTAAGTGAAAGATAACAACCAATTATTTATACATTCACAGTTGTTAGGACTAAAAGAGACCATCATGATCATCTAGTCTGAAATCCTGCATAACACATGCCATTACAGAGAATTTCTGAAGCAATATTGCCTGCAGTTTGAGTAGATATCATGATTGTAATGCTTCTTCATTATACTAGTTGTGTAATTATCAGATGCCAGAGAGAGGTAGAAGACTGGATTAATAAAACATACGACACAGTATATCTCAGCTTCTATTCCTGGTTTCCAAACTGTTTTGGATTTGGCGGATGGCTACCAAGCAAAATGTAAGTGCTACAGGAAGTGGCATTGGTGATACAGTTTGTAGGAGTCTTCCTTCTGAATCAGAAATGAGTCATTTCCCAACATGGCCTGAGGGGGGACTGGACTGTTGGAGGTGCTTTCTTTTAGAGTACATGTTAACTAAAATGCTGACCACCTGTGGTCATTGAAAATCTCAAGCCACATCTGCAAGTGGATTGTTCTACTAAATTCAAATCGAGCAATATATTTTGCCTGCATAAAACCCCCAGAATTTGAGACAAACATCATATACTTCATTTTGACTCTCATTTGTTGCATGGCATGTCTGGGAGCTGCTTAAAGGCATCTGCCATCTATCCAAAAGATGGCTGAATTCAGTGCTGGGTTCTCTGATCCCTGAATCTACAGGGCTATGTAGAAAGTAGTTATTCAGTCCTTACTAAGGTAAATTCCCATTGCATCCTGTGGAGATATGCCTGAATAAGGATGGTAGGATATTCACATAGTTTGCAAAGTCTGTCAACTGCTTTAGGATCTTTGGATGAAAGACTCAACATATGAAGAGCTGTAACTAATTATTATTTTATTATATAAAGTAAAATAGATGGAGATTAGACTGAAAATAGAATAGAATCATAATACTTAAAGTGATGTATTTTCATGGTTGCTACATTCAAGCTTTAGGTCAAAATGCTAGTTAGTTTCCAGTAGAGATGAGCCATAACTCTAGATTTGAATACTTCTGTACTTCAGGGATATTTGAATCAGGAATGCCAGGTCATGATCTGTCTTGAATCCATATAATACAAAAGACCAATTTCAGCTTGAGAATTTTGGGCCTGAGACCTTCTCACTGAATCTCAAGGCTATGACTCACCCTTGCTGTCATCTGGGAGCAGACCTATGGGTCTCCATCTCCTGCCAGCTTCTTCATGGAAGCGCCAGCTTGCCACCCCAAAACACTCCCTCTTTGGAGGTGCTGACAGTACAGGCTGCCATCGTATCCAAAATTATATGTGCTGCTTTGTCTAGGCCTTTACTAGCCATCCCCCGGCATGGATGGAAGGGAGTGATGACCCTGTGGACAACAATGGTGAGTGGAGGTCACAAGCTAAGGGCAAGGTCAGGCAGTGTATGGTAGGTGTCGGGAGGCAGAGATAGGTGATCTCTCAAGAACAGCTTTTCTAAGGTTTATCTGCACACAGATGAGGTGATGTCTCGTATGAAAGAACAATCTTATGGTGAGGGGTAAGATTCCTGGCTTTCTCTAGGCAAATTTCTTTTTAAAGTGTCTATAAACAGACAGTAGTTTATAGCTTTCCTTGAGGATAAGCACAGGGTGTGAAGGTTCCAACTGAGTCAGTAGCAAGCCCATTACATCAGCACTAAAATGTACAGTGTTAACTTGCATAATAAAATTCATGAACGACTTGTGGACTTGCTTGATGTACAAATATAGTGGAGTGCATCAAATCTCAGAGAGTGGTAATATTAGTCTGCAGGAAGGACTGTGCTGACCAAATGGCACCAAACGCAGCAGTGCCTGGAACCACACCGGAGAGAAAGCTGCTAACCTGCTTTCCCAATAGGTAAAATGTTGCAATGATGAAGTAGTGAGGTGGACTGCAAGAAAAAGGCAACACATTAATAAATGGAAAAATGTCAATATTTTGAAATGTCAAAAATTTAGATTATAAAAGGTGTTGATGAACTGTATAGCTTGTTGAAAAATGCAAACATTTTTGATAAAAGCTTCTGTAAAAATGTTCATTTTGGAGAGGGATGAAGAGAGAAGGAGGGAGATGTTGGTCAAAACCAAATTTTCATTTCAAAATGTTGTCAAAAACTCAAAATTTGGGAAATGACAACCAGCTGCAATGCTAAAATGTCCCTAATCTAAATGAATGTTCTCCGTCTATTCTCATGTAGATTACAGAAAGATATCTACTTAGCTTAATCAGAAACAGATTTTTTTCTTCCATTTTCTCTTTTCTACTGACTATTCTTCCAAACCAAATTGTACCCTCTCCCACATACCCCCATTTATTATGGCTGACCAAAACTAACAAACAAACAAAAAGCCCAAAACAAAAACAATTTTGTCTGTCTCATCTATCATTTTATAGGGCTTGGTGCCACCCACATATTTTGGATAAACAGCTAGAGAGATGGATAAAGCAAGCAAAGATTGGCTAAGACTGACAAAATTCATTCTCTTGACGTCTAAAATAGAACACATCACACAGATGAGCAGCCTGATTTTGTCACAGCCTTGCACCATGTGTAGTCACTTACATTTGTGCAAAAGAATTGTGAAGTAGGTGTAAAATTCCAGCAAAGCAGAATGGTAGCTTTTTACAGCCAATTTGCAATTGCTTTGCACAGGTGCAAATGTCACAGTGTAGATCTGTGATGAAAAGGCCCACAATCTACTTCCACAGCTGAACCTAATGACTGAATGACTGAATCTAATCCTGACCTCAAACTGTTTAGCAGGCTAGCCTATTATGAAGGATGAAACTGAAGCTCACTAAAGTAATGTTTTCCAAGCTCCCTTTTGAATTACCATGTGCTCTATTACCACCTGTAGAAATATCACTCATTATCACCTGCTACTCTGCTATATCATTAGTAGAGAAGGCTTGAGAAACCTGCTTTTCACAGTCTCCCAAAATAAATAGTTTTAAAACAAGTACCTCTCATCTCATATCCTACTGCCCATATTTTCTGTCAATTAAGGCTGAACTGCATTTAGACAGCTTTTTTTGTTCGGCTGGTGTTTAAAATAGATTGGGCACGTTCTGTGTCTCCCTGTATGTACTGTACTGCTCCACATGCACTAATGGCACTCAACAAATGCTATCAATGAACAAATAATAAAGTATAAAGTATTTGGAAGCCACACGCGTAACATATTGAAAACAGAATTACAAAGGGGCATTGTTTGATTAGAAAGCTTCAATGTGATTTGTAATCATTCTTTTCTGACTTGCTACGAGATGGACCGTGGTTCTTCTCAGCAAGTATTATTAGTTATTGCATGTAACATGGACTGAATCTTAGTTTCAGTCATTGTGATCTGTACATAGGCCCGGATTCAACAAGGTATTGAAGTATGTGCCTCACTTTAAAATGGTGCATAGTCCCATTGATTACAACTGGACTACACTCAGTCTTAAAGTTAGGTATGTGTTTAAGTACCTTGCTGAATTGGGACCATGATCAAATTTTCATCCAGGGGCCTCGTAACTAGGAAAAACCACAATAGCTTCAGAAATATTTATTTATAGACATTATCCACTCTAGACACTTAGGAGCTAATGAGAAATACTGTGAGCTAATTTAACCTTGAATTTTGGGAGGCTCTTGGACTCTGGGAAAGACTATGGTCTCTGCTTTTTTTTCATTGTGTTCTCCACAAGTTTTCATTACCCTAAGGAAGCATGAGAGCCAACCGTGGAGTTGATCAGGCCCTTAAAATAGACACAGCTGGAGAAAGGAGTTTAATCTAAGAAAACAGTGACCATTTCTATGCCAAGTTGGAATTAAAGTTACTGTTGCTTTTGTTGCATGGTGAATGTCTGTTTAGAATAAAAAAGATTTTCTGAAAAACATAACTGCGGGAGGAAATATTTACAGCCAATGAGGATTTAAAGTATTTGTATATAAATACACATCTCTAACTGTATATTTACAGAGGAATGATCTCTATGTACTTATCTTCACAAATAAACCATATATACATAACATACAGAGCAACATTTTCAGAGATGTACATGCACAAATACACTCACAAAAATCATATGCATGTTTATGTATGCAAATTGGCTAATTTTGCATGCAGTTTTGAAAAGCTTGCCCATAATAGGTGTTCTGTAAGAGCTAGATTTTAGCTTTAGACATTCCCCTGAGCAAGGGGTGGTGCATAAGTGGCCCCAACTCAGGAATAGCCCTAGGAAGCACAGTCACTCAGGGATAATTCTCTGAGGCACACTTTCCTCTCTGTTTCCCCTTTGCTCCCAAGTGCTAGTAATTTACTGCTGGCCTATATTGGGATCAAATTACTCCCCGCTCTGCGCTGGTTCGGCTACTCTGGTTAGTGAGCAACAGAGTGCAGCCATGGCCACCGACTCTGAGGAGGGAGTCAACAGGCGAGTAGCTTCACTTATTCCTGTGCAGCTGGACCCATGATCTAACTAGCTTGCATTGGTGCTTAAGGGGAGTTCTTATTGTGCCTGACTCCCTTATATGTACATGTCCTGGCAGACCAAGCCACAATCTATCCCTAAGTATATAAGACACTATGCGAAAGTTTCCTGTCATCTCATGCAGCTTGTGGGAAATCAGTGTTATATAGATTATAATATGTTGTAGAACTGCAGCACTTGGCTGCAACATAGAGTTGTGATAAAAGAAAAAAAAATAGTTCTGAAACGTCCTTAACCGACGGCACACAGATTGAATTATTCAAGCTTTCCCAGAAGCAAGCCCAAGACTGCAGACTGAAGCGAAGATAGCCGGGTATGATAAATCTCTTTTTCGAGCTGTGTTGAAGGAAAAAGTGGAACCCATATGCAGGAAATGGTTCATATAACTTGGAGAAGCCTCAGCTTCACTGAGAAGCAGTCTTGGCAGGCCTATGAAGTTTTTCATATATTGTTATTGGCAGGCACTTGCATACAACTGTGGTACCTTCAATTGCTGAGGTACCACATTTCACAAAGTTTTGTTATGGATAATTAAGCAACAAGCAGAGCAGCCCTTGTTTACTCTTTATGTTACAGGAGCATTAATTGAGAAATAAGCAAGTGGGTAGAAATAACCAATTGGCTCAGCAGTTTCTCATGATCTCAGAAAATTGCAAACAGTCTGTTCCCATTTCTCATCTACTTTTTTTTTTAATCAGAGAATGTAGTATCTATTCCATATAAGGAATTTAATAGATCTAAAAGGAATAATTTATTTACTTGCTGTATGTTTCACATTAGAGTATACGATTTGCAGATGTCACCGTCAATGAATAATTCAGCCCAGAATTTGGCCCAACTCTCAGACCTTCCTTCTGTTTCCCAAAAGGCACTCAGAATTATATTCATATTGATGATAATATTATACACATAAAATCAAGAATAGAGAGGAAACCTGTGTCATTATTCCATACTGGTAGTTGTGCAGGGTTTATGCATATGTATAACTTCCAAGAAGGTAATTCAGTATCATATATGAAACCCATGGCGATATCAAAAGTACCTGTTTTCAGTCTAGAGCATTGTTTAGTTATGATGGAAATAATAAATTGTCATTAAATCTCACAGAGACAGACATCTTTCCAGAGGAAAATAGTTTTATTATAATAGCCATTTAATTAAAAGCATCACCAGGAGGCCCATGCATGTATGTATATTATAAAAGTTAGACAAGAAAAGGAAACATACTGTATATACCAAATTGACTGTGCCAAAAAATGGGATTTGTTGTTCTTATCATTTTTCCTCACTACAGACCCCCTCAGGCTCAAGCTTTATTTGGGTGAATGGCTAGAATATTCACAGACATTCCATCAGCCTATCAGCTCTGTTTTTCCAATTTATACCATTATTCAGCCAAATTGCTTATAGATTAGTACGGTATAGGGAGATGATGAGACCCTTGATTCATATTCCATTTGTACGCAAATCCATCATTAAAGAAGGTGACTAGGATCTCTCAGACAGCATGCTAATCAGAATAAAGATACTGGATAACCATGTGGTGGCCAGATGACATGTTGAGTCAAGTTTCAAGTCACATATTTGGACATTCAGCATCCCAAACAACCAATATGGCAAGTTTACCCCCCCCACCCCCGTGTTAGGGCAGCAATATGGAGCAAACCATAGCAGGAGAGTTTTTCTCAGTGTGTCACTAAACTAGCAAAAGCTGCCTGGAAGTTATGTAAAGCCACAATCTCTCTCTAGACAATGAGTCTCCACCACATCTAAAAGCAGGTGGAAAACAGGCACCCTGTATTTACTCGGATACTCAACAAAGGGTTAACAGAGAGCATCATGTATTTCCAACTGAAATCCAGCCCCCAACAGGTACATCACAGCTAATTATGGATGACTGTGGAGCTCAGAGGAGGCTGTGGGAAATCAATTTTCAAACAATAAAGAGAAATCACAGTGTCCTGAGTGAGATGGTAGTCGTTGATAACCAGTCCATTTCAGTTGTTGAAGATTTGTGCTTTGGTTGACTGATCAAACTACTGGAGCATCATTACCAGTTTCTCTCTTGCAATTTATTTATTAATTTTGCTAGCAAAATTGTCCCTTATATTCTAGCAGTGGTTTTTTTTATATAGTACTTGCACAGCACCATATACTACAGATATATTGTGTACACTACATGACCCTTAAGAAAACAGAAAGGCCTGCCCCAAAGAAATGACAATTTGAGTGAAGAAAATGGAGATAAAAACATAACAAAAAAACAGGGAGTGATGGGGAAGAACAAGGAGAAGACAACGGGATCATGGATGTTCCTACCAAGTAGGAAAAACTACAACAGCTTCAGAAATATTTATTTTCTAGACATTATTTACCCTAGTCACTTAGGAGCTAGTTTAGGATTAGTAATGCACAATATATCTTTAGAGTTACACTTTTATAAGCTATGACTTGGATGCACCAAAGGAGTTTGGTGTGATGACGCTGAGTGTCATAGCGCCTAACTTTTAGGTGCCTAGAAAAATCACTGTGATTCACAAAGCCTGAGTTTGGCACGTAAGGTATGTCTACACAATGTTCTGAAACCCATGGAAACAAGACTCCCAGCCTGGGTTGACAGACTCAGGCTAGCAGGGCTCACACTAGTTGTGGCTCGGGCTGGAGCTTGGACTCTGAAGCCCACCCCCTCCCCAGGCCTCAGAGCTCAACCTCCAGTCCAAGCCACAATTCCAAAGCACTGTCTACACAGCTATTTTTAGAGTACTAGTGTGAACCCTGCGAGCCCAAGTTGTTGATCTGGGCTGGGAGGCTTGCTCCTGGCTCCAAAAAGCTGTATAGGAATATCCATAGGCTTCTGATACAATGAATGGGAAGAGAGAGTCACCTTAGAGTGCTATTCACAAAAATCAGCCTGCTATGAAGGAAGCTGCCTAAGCTAGCCAATGTGGGTACTTGCTGAGCCCTTCTCCTCTCTCATGCAGATAGGCACGTATCTCTGCTAGTAATTCTCAGTGTGAACCATTTTTCTGGAGTTAGGTGCCCATGCAATTTTAGCAAGAAGCAGGGAGACTGGAACCAGGGTTTCAGCTCTAATCACCAGACTTGTATGCTCTCTCATTGGCCCAAATGACTCTTTAATTATTTATCTGGAGTGCAACAGCTTTAACAGTACAGATTGAGGAGTTCCCTGTCAGTATATCCATAAGAACATAAACATAAGAACATCCATACTGGGTTTGACCAATGGTCTATTTAGCCCAGAGTGACCAATGCCAAGTGCTTCAGAGGGAATGACTAGAACACGCAATCATCAAGTGATCCATCCCATGTCATCCACTCCTCAGTTTCTGGCAACAGAGGCTAGGGACACCCAGAGCATGGGGTTGCATCCCTTAATATCCTGGCTAATTGCCATTCATGGACCTGACCTCCATGAACTTATCTCGGCCTTTTTTGAACCCTGTTATAGTTTTGGCCTTCACAACATCCCTTGGCAACAATTTCCACAGGTTGACTGTGCGTTGTGTGAAGTAGTACTTCCTTTGTTTGTTTTAAACCCGCTGCCTATTAATTTCATTGGGTGATCCCTGGTTCTTGTATTATGTGAAGGAATAAATAACATTTCCTTATTCACTTTCTTCACACCAGTCAAGTTTTTTATACCTCTTAGCCATCTCTTTTCCAAGCTGAAAAGTCCCAGTCTTTTTAATCTCTCCTCATAGGGAAGCTGTTCTATACCCCTAATCATTTTTGTTGTCCTTCTCTGCACTTTTCCAATTCTAATTAATCTTTCTTGAGATGGGGTGAACAGATCTGCATGCCATATACAAGGTGTAGGCATACCATGCATTGATATAGTGGCATTATGATATTTTCTGTCTTATCATCTATCCCTTTCCTAATGGTTCCTAATATTCTGTTAGCTTTTTTGACTGCAACTGCACATTGAGCAGATGTTTTCAGAGAACTATCCACAATGACTCCAAGATCTCTTTCTTTAGTGGTAACAGCTAATATAGACCCCATCATAGTTGGGATTACATTTTTCAATGTGCATTATTTTGCATTTTTCAACATTGAATTTCATCTGCCATTTTGTTGCCCAGTCACCCAGTTTTGTGAGATACCTTTGTAACTCTTCATAGTCTGCTTTGGACTTAACCCAGAGCACAATGGTTAGAGCACTCACCTACTAGGTGGTAGATCCCTCAGGTGGAGGGAGAACTTGAACTGGGGTCTCGCATATCCCAGGTGAGTTTCCTAACCACTGTAATAAATGTTATGAGGGAGGTCCTCATCCTCCTTTCCCAACCCCAGCTATTTTGTGTGAACTCACCTGAGAAGCCCAATCTGGTAGGCGTGCTCAGAGGGCATCTACCTGCTCGGGCCCTGCAAGTGACATCTAGCCACACTCTTTGAATATCCTCAGTAAAGTTCATGACAACTTTTGAGGTTTTTACATTTGTTTTTGTTCTTCTTTGGAATAAAAACAAAACTTAAAATATTGTTCTGTGGAACAGAATTAGTGGAAACATCCAATTTTTACATCAAAAAGTTCAGGTTTTTGATCTGGGGTTTCTCTCTGGAAATAACCAGAGAATCCACCCTGGACCGCAGGAATCTTCCATCAAAAACTTTGTTGAAATCCATACATCATTAAAAATTTCAGCTTTGGTGAAACAGCGTATTTGACAAATAAATATGTAATCAAAAATATTCTGATCAGGTCTAATCCCCAATTTACACATCTTCTGCTTGCACCACCTCCCAAAATGTGTACTAAAAAAGAAATTGTACTCAGTACAAGCTTTTGAAAATTTGACTTGTCTTGCAGGCACTGTGATACATTGGACTAGACATGGACCTAACAGACAGATTTGCTCCTGTAGCAGCTTTTCCCAACTAAAAGGTGTGGACTGTTGATGGAAAGTGGTGATTTGATTTGCATGGTCATCCTAATTGTTCATATACTTTGTCTCAAATTCTCTCAAATAATCAGACTTTCATTGACTTTCTTGTTTTTCATACAGCTAGCACTTAGATTTCTTTAGTTCACTGGTCACACTGCTGAGCTCTTACTTCAGCCTAGCAGTTTCTGGTCCTTGCTTCAACTGAAAAAGAGCTGATGCCCCCACTAAGCAGATTTCTAGTTAAAAGTAAAATGCAAATTGGTTTGATCTGAGCCTCTTGAATCTGTAAAATTGGGCTGGAAACAAATGTGAAGAGAGACTTCCTTATGAGCTTTATGGTACTTCCAGTTTCCAGTAAGAAATACCACAAGGAAAAGTTTTCCCTTGGCATTTTACATTTCTGTTTATAGGCCAGGCTGGAACCAGGAAATATAAAGATGGGTGCAAAATGAAATGTAATTAGGAATAGGGTATCCCAGCTTTTCTGAACCTCAAATCTGATTTGGTTTGGGCACATTTTGCATTTTGGATAAAGTTTTAAGTCAGTTCTTATTTTATGCAAACTGATTTGCCCATTCCAAGTCTGACAAAGAATCTCTCTTTCGTGCCATCAGGGAAAGTGGTCTCTGGCAGGTTCAGCTTTTGGTGGTAAGGTTAGTGGGCAGACTTAGCTGACAAAATCAGGCACTCGCCAACCCACACTGACCAAATGTGGTGAGTTTCCAGCAAAACCCTTCAACACGATGAATCCATGCTGAGGAGGTTTTGCTCTGCAGGGGCTGGAGAAAAGTTATTATTGATATGGATTCTGGGGACAGTCTAGGCAAAGTCTGTGATTACAGAATTATGTATGACAATTCACAACCTCACAATTTCAGCCACAAAAACAAAACCAGTTCTTCATTTATTTAATTACTTAACAGCTTTTTGGGTTAAGTACGATAAGTCTCTAAAGCCATGATTATATTTGTTTTAAGCTTCACTCTTATTCCCACTATACAGATGAAAATACTTTGCACGACTGAGGTCATTATAGTGTTACATTGCTACATTCTATTACTGTAGCATTTGACTCCTAGAACTGAAATTCATTGTTAATTTGGGGCCACATTTTTACAGTTAGCCACCTAACTTGCTCCCACAGATGGGAGAATGCACCCACTGCATGTGCACAAATTCCCACTTGGATGTACAACAATGGTATTTGTTCATGGAAAATGGACAGTTATATTTGCAAAATGGTCTTTTTATTAGTACAATGGTCTCTCTTAAAACCTTTCTTCTGGTTTGAATGACTCTTGTTTAATCCCGTAAAACCTTTATTATGGTACGTCTGTATTAACTATTTTACCATCACAATGTCTGTTTGTGTATATAAATAGAAGCTGCTGAAAATTTGGTCCTATATAATAAATATTATATTATCCTATGAAGAGGGAAACTGTTTTTCATGGATATTCACTTCATACATTTTTGTAATCAGCGTGATAGTCCTGAAGAAGCACAGCAACAAAAATTCCCTTCTAGCCTGTAAACTTGTTCTGTCAATTATTTCCTGACAGATTCTTGGTGTTTATCCCATTCATAGTTAGATCAATTTTTTTTTATGACAGGTATGTTGTTTTACTGACAGGTACTTTATATCCCATCTTTCAAGTAAATGACCACTAGAGCTATGTTCTACCGGAATGTTCTTGCTATCTGTCTCCAGAATTGAGCACCTAGATGTAGGTGGCAAGGTGTTCTTAATGGACAACTGTCAGCCCGCGACTCAGCAAAGCACTTGAGTACATGCTTGACTTTCATCACATGCTTAAATTCTACTGAAGTCAAATGGAACTACTCATGTGCTTAAAGTTAAGCACATGCTTAAGTGCTGTGGTGGGTTAGGGCTTTGGTTCCGGAAATCTTTCTCACTTAAAAGCCCTCCAGAGCTCAGTTTGGACAATTATTGTGGTGGTGCAGAAAAGACATTTGCTCATTCTAGTCTTTTCTTAATTTGGCCCTGTAGGCAGCAGCTGTTTCACTCATCAGTTGGTGGGAGTGATAGCTATTGGGGTGGGAATGATAGCTATTGGAGTGAAACTGATTTAAAACAATTGTTGGCATGAGTATTTTTCTGCATTATGCACCCAAGTGTCTGTATTATGTACGCAAGTATTAGAATGATATGGGCAGAATAAATAATAAATAAGATTCTTCACACTACTCTATTTAACTACCTCTAGCATCCCCTCTAACATCTAACACCCCTGCTGTTCTAATAAAAGCCGCTTGAGCAGAGAAAGAACTTAAATTGTTATTGATAGGAAATATACATAGTATACTTCTTCCTTTTAAGTGCTAAAAGCCTATTGTTATGGAGGCACCTAATAATAACCCCATAGTTAGGACTGTGTTCTAAAATATACTTATACTGGAACATGAACTCTGTTTTTTTTTCTAAAAGTGCTAGTTGTTATGCGCTTTCAATTGCTATATAGTTTTGTTTCTCCTTATAAAATTTGGTAAAGAGGTATATCATGAGTGGATTTGGTGCAACATGTAACTTTAAAAAAAAAGTTTAAGGTAATTTTTAGCCATTGTTAATAATTTCTGAAAGCTTCTATGCCACTAACAAAAAGTTTTATGTGCAGCTGCTGACACATAAGAATTTAGCTGCACCTGCGTATAACTGAGAAGAGTTCATATGCAGCTGTGGATGGACAAAATCTTTTCCCTCAGGAGCTGTGCTTCTACCCTCCACAGGTCTGTCCTCCTTCCAACACATGCACCCAATTTTAAGCATTTAAAAACCTTGGAAATTAATACATGAAAACTTTTATGTAACATTTCGAGTTGCTATACATATAACATATCTGAGAGGAACCCACAAAAGCAAGAAGATCATAGAATCATAAAATCATAGAATCATAGAAGATTACGGTTGGAAGAGACCTCAGGAGGAGATGAGCAGTTAAGCCACCTTAACAATAGATACTCAATCTTCCACCCACAGGTACACACCTTATCATTACCACATCTACCATATACCACACATCCCGCATTCGCAACTGCCTCTTAAGGATGCCAATTTTACATTATCTTTTTTTATCAAGCTGCCTCTCCCTTCACTATCAAACATATCTAGCTGAGAATATTGGGAATGGGTAGTTTGGTAAAGGGGTGTGTCAAGGTGTGAGGAGTTAAGATTGTAGTGCATGGTATGTGGTGTACTGAAGTTGTGGTAATGGTAAAAGGTGTACCTGTGAGTGGAGGAGAATCTACTGTAAAGTGGCTTCATTTCTGTGCTTTTTGTGGGTTTGTGTCAGCTGTATGCATAGCGACCCTAATATCTTCACAACTAAGTTTTGTGTATTCTTCCAGCATTAGATTTTCAGTGTAACAGTGCCTGAAATTGTTAAAAATACATAGAAATAGATTCTGCTTACTTCCCTAAATTATTTCTTGAGATCAGTTTAGTTCAGTTCAATTTGATGGACTGTATTTCTGAGCTTCACTTTAGACTTTGTATTGAGTACTGTGTGAAAATACATCTAGCAGCCAAAGCTGCAAATAAGCTGAAGTCATAAAGAAAATATCAAACATAGCAGTTGTAAGACACAGGAGCACTACACATAAAATGAATGTGCAGTGCTCCAGCTCTGCAGGACTGGTGGTAGGGCATTCTCAGTGGAGGGCCCGTGCCTCTGAAACCTGCTTCCTTTGGCAAGCCGCCAGAGCCCGAGTTTGGCGAATTTCAGAGCGCAATGTAAGGCTTGTCTGTTCAGTGAAGCGGTTAAATGACCGTTAGATTATTCTTAGCAATAGGATATGGTGGGGTGTGTCTGTGTGTACGTGTGTGTGTACATGTGTGTGTTTGTTTATAAAGTTCTTGATTATAAAAGGTCTTATATGTTATCTAATGTTTAGGATTGTTTTCAATAAATGTAGCAACACAGATGCCACAAAAGGGGTAGGGGGGTTAATTAATTAAATAATTAGCTAATTAGATTTACTTCATTTTAAATCAACAAACATTACACGATTTAATGAGAGTCCAATATAATAATGTTCTAAGTCACAGATTCAGGATAACTATTTTCCTTCTTAGCAGAGAGCACAGTTTTCAATCGGTTCTGAATACAGACCCTCCCCTCATGCATTCCACCCGTCCTTTATTAAGTTCATTGTTCAGTTTTCTAACCTGAAGTTCTCTGCTCCAACTACAGATAGTTTAGTTTAAAAAAAGAATCCTTGAGTGTTGGAGAGAAACGAGGCCTTGACTTTTTGGTTCTCAGCCCCACTATGGCAGTAAAGTTGACAGTTGATCTGGCCTTCTGAGGAGTCCTCTCATGTAAGGAGCATTCCCAGGTGCTGTAAAGTTCTTATAGCAACTCCCAGTGGTATAGAGTGCACACAACAGCTCTGTGCCACTCCCTTGCAGTTCTTAATACTGGGAGAAAGCAGGCATGACTGGGGAGTCCCTACTCTCCAGAGACCCATGGTTGCCAAAACATCTCCTTGAGGTTGTGGGCAGTGGAGCCTAGGTTAAGGTGAGCTGCCCTAATTTACAACAGGGTTTGGGCAAGCCCCTGGATCAGGGGAACATATAGGTGGCTTTATAGCATTGCTTTTGCTGAATCAGACTAATGATTACTTAGAGAACTATCTATTTTCCACTGTATATCTGTCCAAAGTCTAAATAATATAGATATTCAGTAGATTTTCATATGTACCGTTGTCAACATCATTAAAATTATAGTGAGGTGTATATGTGAATGTGTATGTACACATGTGAATAAACACATACATACACTCTAGAGCTGGTCAGAATATTCTTTTCCCTGAAGAAAATTTCAACTTTTTATCAAAAAAATGAAAATTTTTGGCTTTACTTTGGCTTCACTTTCACTGAAAACAATGGAAGATGGTGGCCATTTTGAAAAGGGCAAGTCTGCATACATTCGATTTTAAGGTCAGAGGGACCGTTATGATTATCTACTCTGAACGCCTGACTAACACACGCCATAGAATTTCACCAATAAATTACTGCATTAAATCCATAATTTCTGATAGAGAGCATATCATTTAGAAAGACATCCAATCTTGATTTAAAGACTTCAAATGACAGAGAATCCATAACCTCCCTAGGTAAATTGTACCAATGGTGAACTACCCTCACTGATAAAAATGTTTTGCCTTATTTCTATCCTAAAATTTTCTAGCTTTAGCTAGATTAAAGAGTTCTCAAGTATCAGAAATTGTCTCCCCATGTAGATACATATAGATTGTAATTAAGTCACCTATGAGCCTATTCTTGGATTAAATTAAATAGACGGATCTTCTTTAGTCTCTCAGTGTAATGCAGATTTTCCAGATGTCAAATCATTCTTGTAGCTCTTTTCTGAACCATTTCCAATTTTTCAACATCCTTTGAAAAGTATAAACACTAACATTGGACACATCGTTCCAGTGATGTTCTCAATATACAATAATACATCCATACTTCTGCACAATATTTCCCTGCTTATGCATCCAAGGATTGCATTTGCTCTCTTAGACATTGCATCATTCTGGGAGCTCATGTTCAGTTTATCCACTATGATCCCTAAATCCTATTCTGAGTCACTGTTTCCAAAATACAGTCCCGTATTCTATTAGTGTGATCTACATTCCTGGTTGCTAGATGTATGACCTTGCAATTGACCTCTCCCTACCATTATTTGCCACTCCACTACTTTTTCTGTCATCTGCAAATTTTATGATTTTGTCTGAAGGAGAAGATTCACCAGACTCTGTTAACAGAAACTGTCAGTTATGAAAAATAATGACAAAAAATGGCCCTTAATCCTAAATACTTAAATTTCAAAAGTTATCCATTGCACTAGATCTACTCACCAGAGATGGCAAGAGAGAGTGGCAAACTGTGTGTGTGTGTGTGTGTGTGTGCATGTGCGCGCATGAGCACAGAAAAATGTAGGATGTGCAGAACGAAAGGGAAAACCGGGACATGTGTGTGCCAGGGAATGCAGCAAGTGCAAGAGGGAGGGAATATTTGGGGTAGTGCAGGGGAAGATAGGGAAGTGCAAGAGGCCTGGGAACCTAGGGGACAGGAAGGAGGGGGATACGGGCGCATGCTCTAGGTGGATCACACTGTTCTGGTGAAGCAAAGTATTTGTAAACCATCTTCACTGGCCACTCTGCTCTGGATGCTTTGCTCTGCTCACAGTAGCTCGGCCCTGTAGTGACACGGGGGGGGGGGGGGGGGGGGGGGGGGAAGAAAGAGAAAAAAAGTCTAATCTGTTCTTAAAAATAATTTTAAACTAATCTGGGACTGAAACCACTAAAGTACCTTCATCATAATCATATGGTTTCTGCATGGTGTAACTATAGGGCAGAGTTAAAGTTGCTTGGGTGTCCTGACTGCATTTCCATACATTAAATGTTTGGATTTCTTTTATGTTTAACCTTAACTCTAAATTTTCCTAAATTTAACACCCTAACCTTTGGGTACTGCTGGTCCTGCCCAGCTCTACTTTTGAGATAGTTATACCATCAGCTGTAATGATTTTACCTTAAATTACTAATATTAACTCGCAACATTAACTCCATTTTAGTGTAGTGTTTGAGATTCTATGTGGCTATAGATATCACTAAAGACAGCTGGACTGAGAAAGAGAGAGAAGATGAGGTAACATATTTGTGCATGCATTAGTAACCAATTTAAAAATATACTGCTTTTTGTTGTGTAGACAACTGAAGCTTTATCATAAATCTAAGGCAATACATATTAAGGATTATTTTTGTATTATTTTAATGTACCTATTCATTCTAACACTACATACAAAAATTAATGCAGCAGGGTCACTTTTATGGAAAACTATGTAGTCTCTGAGGCAAAAAAGTAGTTGTCTTCTTTTTCTCCTTGCTGAATATGGGGGGGGAAAGGGCAAGTTAAATGTTATTTTCAAGAAATCATGCACATCTGTAGAGCTGCTAATGGACTAGGGACGTACTTTGTAAGCACTGTGAGTCCTTGTACAAAATATTAAATTTTATTTATCAGTTTGGCAATATAGCCATTGAACTCTATGAGCTCCCTCTGGTGACCAGCACCTGAACATTATTCTGATTTTATGACCACAGACTATATGTGATAGAAAACAAGGTTGATTTAGGTGCACGATGCTATGGGCTCCAGCCTGCCGGCGATTACATATATAAAAACAAGAAAGATACTTCTCTTCCTTTCACTTACAATACACAGCAGCATTTTGCAGAAACCTCAGAGCCTTAGGGCTTGTCTACACACAAAAGTTGTACCGCTTGAACTATAGATAATGGATATACACTAATGATACACTTAAAGCAGTACAAACCCCAACTGGTAGGCACAGTTAAATCTGTATAATCTGTGCTTGTACAGGCCTGGTTTATTCCCATAAGATAATGGGAATAAGCTGTACCAATGTGAGTCACCTTTATACTGGTATAGCTGTGACAGTGCAAAGGGCTGTATTGGTATAATTATTTCAGTAACCAACATTGTTGTTCTGGTACAGACCCTGGATAAAGACTAAATATGAAAAATTTAAGTCCAAAGGACCCAAAAGGAGAGAGCTGAAGGTTACTACAAGTAAGTATAAGGATTCTTATCTTACTTAGTCTCCTGCCTAGGGGCTGAGTTCTTGTGAGGCAGCTTTTCCCTGCAAGTGAGAAAGAAAGGTAGAAGCTCACACTTCCTTAGTCAAAGTGAGAGGATGTGCTCAAGCGTGGGAAAGAAACAAATAAGTATACACAACATACTCTCTCTGTCTCTCTAGCTTCCCATACCCCTATATTTTAAGTGGGAGGAGAGAAAATAGTGTCTTTTATTCCCCTCAAATAAAAATAATTACATATCAAAAGGGAAAACCAAAAGGAATCTGCTTTTATACAGTTTGATATAAAGCCCCTTTACGTTTCCTTCTTCCAGGTGCTAGCACCTTCTAGTAGGTGAAACTTGTAATCTGCTACGTTGCACTTCTCCACACCTGAGAGAATCAAAGTATTATTTAAGGGCCAATGGACTACAGATTGCACTGTGGATATGTCATAATTCCTGGAATTGCAGCAAAAGCAGATGTCCCACCGGGTGGCCCCCAAATTTAGCAGTGTCTAAGCCTACATTTTTCATGTAGGGTTTATTCCAAGACCAAATTTTATTACATCTAACATGTATTTAGGGATCTTCTGCCCTAACAAAGGTTTTTTTGTTTGTTTGTTTGTTTGCTTGCTTGCTTCTTTGTTTGTTTGTTTGACCACATTTCCCCTCTACAGACCTTCCAATATATTTTTCCAGGTAGATGGGAACACAGATTCTGAGTTTGGCCAAATCTTACAGTCCTTGCTCAGGCAAAATTTCAGTTGAAATGGGTGAGATCCTTGAGCATTGTAGAGTTACTGTCTAATGAATGTTAGTTCTCCCAAATAGGAGAAATTCACATCATTTCAGACTCTTTCTCAGCTTCATTTCCTTCCAAGGCTCATTAATTTTTAAAAGAGCCAGTTTTCTTACCTCGGCTTCTTGGTAAGTGGTGTTGGATTAGCATAATGTAACAATATTTATATTTCCAGTTGAGGAAGAAGAGAGAAGTATGACAAAGCACAATTGCTTAACCAAAGAGTTTTGGATAAGTATTCAAATCAAATGAAAAATCAGTGGTCACGTACAACTTCATGGCGGTCACTACGCTGCATAAATTGGCCATTTGGTGCTTCTGTTACTCAGCAGCATCCCACAGACACTTGGAACTTCACAGGGGTCTATTGTTCTGTTGAGATTCTAATACCAGCCCCATAACCATGTCATCTGAGTCCATAGACAGGGAGTGAGCATCCCTTCCTTCTCCAAAACCTGTCAATTTCACTCAGCGGCTGCCAGAGCTCTCACGGCATTCAGCTCCAGCAGGCAGCCTCACTCCTAATGAGTCTGCCCCTAAATCATGGACCTTAAAAGCACTGTGGTTGGCAGCAGCCAATCAGGAATCCAGGAGGGGTCCAGTGGAAGCCCAGCCTTGGATTTGCCAAAAGTTTGTCAAACCCAGATGTTTTAGGCAAACATTTAGGGCTTGATGAATTGGCATTTGCCAACAAAACTTTATTTTGTCAGAAAATTTCCAACCCACTCTAGAGGCCAGTAGTATACATACACATTAGTCACTTCATTACATTAGAAACCTTTACAGGTTCACCCATCATTGGGAAGAATCAGCTGGGAACAATTCCAATCATTCTTCTACTGGTTTGCATGAGCATAGAGTTTTCAAACACATTGCACCAAATTGTAACCTGTCAGTGACAAACAGGATTACATAGTATAATTTATGCCAGAATTGGACTCAGAGAATGAGCTAGTTGTGTTCAGATTGTTGGGTATATTTATTTTCTACCAAGTTATGTCAAAGGATTTGTACCACTAAAGTGAGCTTTTGCATCCACAGCAATAGATGTAAATAGTGTTTCCTTCTGCAAGGTATTTTCAAAGGACAGTACACATAGGGCACAAGTGACAAACGTGAAGAAATTTACAAATGGCATGAAAATCCTGGAGGCAACAGGGTCAAGAAAATACATCAGGTACCTCTCAAGAATAACATTGTGTATCTGTTCTTTCAGTTCCTGATCTGCATATTGATACTCATTGTCTCATTGTCATTCACATCTCCTTCAGGCCAATAAAAAGCATAACCATTCACTACATTGTTGTCAGCCTCAGTTTCAGTGGCTTTTCCGTTTTCTGAATCTTTATGTTGAGAAAACTAGCCAATAATATTTTTCTTCCCTTTCCTCTCTACCAGATATTGATTGATTCCTTTTCCTCACTTCCTTATTCTTAGAACCATAGCGTTTAAGGCCAGAGGGACTACCAGATCATCTAGTATCACAGGCCACCAACACCACCCAGAACCCAAGTACTAAACCCAACAACCAAAATTAGACCAAATGCTGTTGTTCTACATACCCAAATGTTCTGTGTTCTTCAAGTTATCCTAGCAGCAAAACCTGGGCTTCTTAGGCCAGGCAAGGAAACCATACATTATGATCTGCAACACATCTCAGCAGATGTTGACTTAAGCATGCTCAGGGTGATTTTTCAGTCACTTATCTTTTTAACTTAAATTTTTTCCTCCTGAAATGTAGCAAAGGGCCCATTTCTCATAAAGGACTATCTATCAGCACATGCAAAGTTTGGAGGGTTTGTTCCAGTTGGTTTTGCATTACTGAGTTTAAGAAAAGGTCTTAACTTACTGGAAAGGTGTTTTGTTTTGTTTTTCCATCCTCTAATAGCACAAATATGTACCCTCAGGAGCACAGATAAAGAACTGCACCTGAAGCTGTGGCCAGCCCTTATGTGGGACATGCAGGGTGGAAGGAGTGAAGATCTTTGCATCTTCCTACCCCCTGAAGTGCAACTGCACAAGGAACAATCTTGTGTCAAGTGTGGGCACCTTACACATTTGAGATTATGCACAAAACCACCCAACTGTCTTAGGAGCACAAGTCCCATTGACACTTGTTTCTTCCCTTTCTTGGTCCCATTGGGACTTGAGCTACTAAGTTACTTAGGTGCTTTTGAAAATCCCACCTAGAAAACATTCAGTTGTCATGGAAAATTTATGCACCAGACGCATCCGGTTTTCAATTGTGCAAGCCAGTGTAAGGGTTCAATCAGTGCACTACCCTTGAGTCTGTTTTTCAGTGAGTAGGTAAATTAGCCACGCATACATGCACAGCACAGTGAAACTTCCTTCCACATGTTCAGCTGTCACTAAAACTACTGTTATTTAAAAACTGCTAAACATGTGTGATGTGCAGTTTGCAAGGGTTCATAACTCAACCAAATCAAAACCAGTTTTCACTAGAACACTCCAAAGCCCATCTCTATGATGGAAAATATTTCCTTGCCAAATGTCATTGTCTCTACCTCCAGCATTTCATCACTATAGGTGTTTAAAAAAGAAAGTCACACGAATTTGTATAAGAAGGGTTAGACATTCATATGGATAAATGAGAACATCGATGGTTACATCAGAATGGCAATCAGGGTTGGCCACTGCACTGTTTTTATTCTATCTTGGGGTTTTTTCCATTTGTTTAAAAATGTTGCAGGAGAAAAATGCGGACAATAGCGTACACAAAAGGCAAGGGCTAGTCAGACATGGATTAAATTAAAGTCACCTAAGTACATTGATTACATAGATTAAAAGCATCATCACCTTTCATCTGTACTACCCGGTAGTCGTAGTTTACCTCCCAAGTACTCTCTGGCTTTTGTGTGGCATTTTGGTTTCCATGGCCACAGAAGGTTCTTTTCCTATAATCAAAAACGACCTCCTGTTATAAAAGACTCGGAGCCTTTGCTCAGCAGGTCATTTCCCCCTTTTATTATTCTTTTCTCTTGCCTTCAGGGAAAGCTTTGTGTGAGCAGGACAGAGCACTTGGTTGGTTGGCAGTTGACCTCAGTTGCACACAATGAGTTCTGAGTGCTACCTGAAATGTGTGACAAAGAGGAAGGGGTCACTGGCTTAGAGCATTACAAGGGCATGGGTAGGCAACTGTGATGACACATGGCAAATGTCAGCGTTCACCTCATTCGGGAGGATCCCATATGATTGGCAGTTCCTAGTTTTTCTGTATTTTGAAAATGAAAATATGTGAGTTCATTAATTAATAACATTGGTAGGCTTGGGAGATGTAAAAACAAAACAAACAAACAAAAACTCTGCCTGGGATGAAATATGTACAATTTATAATATTTTTTTTATTATTATTATTTTTAGCGCGTGCCTCACTGGTTTAAAGCCACTTTAACTGCCTTCAGGCAAAATTTGTCATGGTATGCAGCTGAGTGCTGTGTTTGCTTAAAATACTTTTGACAATGTGAGGAAAGCCTTTAAGTACTTGATGAAGGTAGGGTGGTTAGCAGGATTTGGGAACCAGTTAGCAGGTTCCAAGATAATTCCTCAGGATCCAGTGAAACTTTTGAGTGTTACATTCACTCTAATGTCTGATGTCTTTAGTAAAGGCGATTTTTTCCCCCAAAGCAGTTATTTTAAATGCAGAGCCATGCAAATTTTTAGCTGTTTTCTGTCTTTGCCCTGTGATTATTGATGTGTGTTATCCTAACAAAAACAATTGCTTCATGCCCATTTCCTCCTTCTGGATATAGCAGCTGAAGTCAGTGGGAGATTTACAGGTATATTTCATGGCAGAATTGGGACAGCATTTATTTTTGACCAAAGAGTTGTTTGTGTGAGTGCTGCTCATGCATATTTTTAAAGCCTGTAGAATGTCTACCTATTTTCTTATAGCACCCATATACTGTTTTTATAGAATTCTAGTCAGTATAGTACCAAGATACTGAACAGAATAAGAAGTGAGACTATTACAAATCCTTGTTCTTATGTATTTACAACACAACAGAGATCCATATAGTCACCAGAGTTACCAAATTTTCATTGTATCCTTTTAAGGGATGAATCTCTTAGGCCTGGTCTACACTAACCCCTCAATTCGAACTAAGGTACGCAACTTCAGCTACGTGAATAACGTCGCTGAAGTCGACATACCTTAGTTCGAACTTACCGCGGTTCAGATGCGGTCCACACGCGGCAGGCAGGCTCCCCCGTTGACTCCGCGGTACTCCTCTCACCGAGCTGGAGTACCGCAGTCGACGGCGAGCACTTCCGGGATCGATTTATCGCGTCCAGACCAGACGCGATAAATCGAACCTGGAAGTTCGATTGCCAGCCGTCGAACTACCGCGTAAGTATAGACATACCCTAAGTGTTATTCTCAGGTGCTCTAAATGAAACATATGATAAATAGATAAATTAGGTTTATTCAAGTCAGCAGGGCCTGTTGAAATTCACCATAGAGTCATAGAATCAAAGAACGTGAGAACAGATGGGACCACCAGATCAATCAGTCTGACCTCCTGTATATCACTAGCCACTAACACCACCCATGCAAAACCCAACAACTGAAATTAGACCCCAAGGTATTGCAACCCACAGGAGACTAGCCTATTGTGTGCCACAGGCAGAGAAGGAACAGTTACTTACTGTAACCAGGGCCGGCTCCAGGCACCAGCCTTCCAAGCAGGTGCTTGGGGCGGCAATCTGCATGGGGCGGCAGTCCGTGTGTTTTTGCCCCCAAGCAGCACGCCGAATTGCCGCCGTGGAGGGCAGAGGCAGTCTGTGCACCGTTAGGGCGGCATGCGCATTTCTGTGGCGGTGGCAATTCGGTGGCAGCTTCTATGTTCAGCAGAAGCTGCCGCCGAATTGCCACCGCCGCAGAAACGCGCGTGCTGCCCTAACGGCGCACGGACTGCCCCTGCCGTCCGCGGCGGCAATTCGGCGCGCTGCTTGGGGCGGCAAAAACAGTAGAGCTGGCCCTGACTGTAACTATGGTTCTTCGAGCTGTAATGCAAATGTGTATTCCACTTAGATGTGTGCATTCCCAGTGCACTGGAACTGGAGAATCTTGCCTAGCAGCGCTCACACCATGTGGCCACAGCTCCTCCCCGGGCTACATGAGGTGGTGCCGCCTCGACCACACTCACCTCTTTTGCACCGAACATCCAGAGACTAGACTGTGATGCAGAGGGGATGGAGGGTAGGTTGTGGAATACATGTCTGCATCGCATCTTGAAGAACCACAGTTACAGTAAGTAACCATTTCTTGTTTGAGTAGATGCATTTAGGTGACTTGCAAGCAGTCCCTTCATATGGTGTGCCATACGACACAAACAGACAAGGAAAACCCAAAAGGATATAGTTCTGCCAGATAAAAGGCCAGATATCATCTGATGGCCAATGTGTGAAGATGCTGCTCCTCCAGAGAAAAAACACAGGCAAATATACGCCTGGTTTAAATGAAATGGACAGATCCATTCTAGACTCAAATTTTGTCAACATCACTTTGTCTTTGGAGAGTTACGTGTAAGGATGCTCTGCCATCAAAGCATGCAACTCACACACTCTCCTCACAGATGTTATAGCCATGAGGAGTGCAGGTTTTTGGCATCAGAGAGGAAAGGGGCAGACTGCCAGAGGCACAAACGGAGGTCCCTTGAGAGCAGCTAGGACCATGTTAAGGTCCCACAAGGGAACTGGTTCCTGCACCAGTGAATGGAGAGGAAGGATTCCTTTGAAGAATCTTGCCATCATGGCATTGGAAAACACCAATCTTCCATGGATGTATGGGTGAAAGGCTGAGATTGTCACTAGATGCACCCTTAACAAGCTAAGAGTAAGGCCCAATGACTAAAAATGCAGCAAATACTCCAAGATGTTTTGGATATTAGCCAGTGTTGGCTAAAAATCTGCGGGCCAATGACCACACTGGAAAATGCTTCCACTTTGTTGAATAGGCCATCTTGGTAAAGGGTTTTCTACTACTGAGAAGGACCAGTCGAACAGCTGCCGAACATCACTCTTCCTCCTCATTCAACAACAGAGTATCCACACCATGAAATGCAGGGAGCTGAGTGAGGGATGCAAAGTGTGACCATGATTCTGAGTGAGCAGATGGAGAGGAAGGGATGTGGGAGGATGAATCAACAGCGTGAGAAGGTTGGAATACCAGCACTGCCTTGGCATTCTGGGGCAATGAGGATGAGTGTGGCCCGATCTGCTTTCATCTTGTGGATGACCTGTGGAATGATTGGGATTAGAGAAAAAGGGTACAGGAGAGCCAATTACCAGCTGATGTGTAAAGCATCGGTCAGGGAGCCCAGACTAAGGCCACCTTGAGAGCAGAACAGACAGCATTTGCTGTTCCCCCCTGGAGCAAATAGGTTGATCATCAGATTGCCCCACTCTGCAAAGATGATTCTCAGGACATTGGGCTACAGCAACCACTTATGGTTCAGGGAAAATTCCTGCTGAGATGGTCTGTGAGATGATTCTGGACCCTGGACAAGTGTTTCGCTATCTAAGTGATACTCTTGTCCATACAGAACTGTCACAAGCTGCTCCCTGGAGTGAGGTCCCCCTTCCCTGTTCACATAATACATCACGGTGGTATTGTTGGTAAGCATGTGAACTACCGAACCCTTGATGCAGTCTAGGAAAGTGAGACAGGCATTGTAGATGGCCTGAAGCTCCAAGACATTGATATGCAGTGGAGCTTCCTACTCTGACCACAGGCCATGAACCTTCAGCTATCCCAGATGTGCTCCCCAGCTTTGGAGGGAAGTGTGGTTGACAACAGTCCTTGTTGGTAAGGGGCAGGGTGAAGGGAACGCATAGATATACATTCGCCTGAACCTTCCACCACAGCAAGGAATCCAGGATCAATGGAGGGAGGTGGACTAACCTGTTCAGAGGGTGAAAGGTTGGATGGTAAGCAGTCCTGAGCAACATTTGAAGAGGGTGAAGGCGTAACCTTGCTAATTGTGTGCATGGGGACATGTGGCCTAAGAGTCTCAGGGACATGTGAAATGTGGTGGAAGATTGAGACTGAAAACTGAGACAAAGGCGATGAATTGTCTGGGAATGGTTGGTAGGCAGAAATGCTCTCAAACTCATACAGACTATTAGGGCCCCAATTAACTCAATTTTCTGTATGGGGACCCATGTTGACTTTCTGGTATTTAGGATGAGACTGTTGGGTAAGTGCGTTGTAATGCATATGTGAGAAAGGGCTTAAAACCTGCCCTTCCAAGCTCTATTATTCACTGTAATTACAAATAGGGAATTTGGGGCCAAATGGGAGTAAAATCTCTCAAATCCCTGCACCAGGATGAAATAACATTTCTCCATGTGCTTTGTAATAGGTGGTACCAAAGCCGGTTTGTAAATACCAAGAGGATACTAAGGTGATACGAAATAGCAAAAATGGATTTGTCAAGAATAAATCATGCCAAAGTGACCTCATTTTCCTCTTTGACTGGGTAACTGACCTAGTGGATGGGGAGAAGTGGTAGATGTGATATAGCTTGACTTTGGCCAGGCTTTTGACACAGTGTCACATGAGATTCTCATTAGCAAACTGGAGAAATATGGTCTAGATGAAATTACGATGAAGTGGGTGTGGAAAAATTGGAGGGAATACAGAGCAGAGCAACAAAAATGATAAGAGGGTTAGAAAACAGGACTGATGAAGAGAAGTTGAAAGAATTGGGCATGTTTAGTCTAGAAAAGAGAAGACTGAGGGGGGTCAGAACAGTCTTCAAATATGTTAAGGGCTGTTCTAAGAGGATGGTGAACAATTGTTTTCCATAACCACTAACTATAAGGATAGTTAAGCACTGGAACAGGTTACTTATGAAGATTGTGGAAACTCCATCACTAAAGGATTTTAAGATCAGACAAACATCTGTCAGGGTTGGTTGAGGTACACTTAATTCTGCCTCAGCATGTGGGACTGAACTAGACGACCTCTTAAGGTCCTTTCCATCTCTACATTTCTATGATTCTCTGATATACAGAACTTTAAAATATTTGAGCGAACACTGTTTTATGTGTAAATATCAGAGGATAAAGTCAGCATGCCTTTCATTCTTAAAAGGATTTTACCACTCTTAAGATTGATATGTTAATCTGATTTATTATTTCTGACAGTTTCCATCATAGTAGTATCTTTTTTCAGATGAAAGAAACATGAGCATTACTTCTTTTTCAGAGCAAAGATTTGAAAAGAAATGGAAAAATTTCTCAGAAAAAGATCTTGAAATGATGAAATATGTCAGAAATAATAAGACAAATATTATGTTACACAGTTTAATGTACAAAGGCCTTTTTACCTGTTCTGAACTTTCCAACAGAGGGTGTTTAAATACTGTCTATCAAGGAGCATTTAGAGTGGAAAACTATAGCTCATTAACATACAAGCAAAGTGTGCAGGACAAATACCTGACCATGTCAAATTCTCCACTCATTTGCACCAGCACAAGTGCAGTGATGTATTTCGGGAAACATTTAGGCACTCCAGCGCTCCCTACTGTGCTGTGAAGTGCGTATATTGGTTTCATACCTAAAAACAATTCCTTTGACGGAGCATCTGGAGAATAAAAATGTCTGCCAGGCACTAGATGGTGTAGTAAATCAGTCTTGAATCTTTAGAAAGTTAGATTCAAGTCCTGTTTAGGCCATAATTAACAGTGAATTTGTCTAGAACATAAAATCATGGCATCATTGGGGAGAAATAGCTATCTCTGTTCAAGAGAGGCACTGGCCTGCACTAGCAGTGGTGATTCATGTCAGGAATGAATAGCAATATAAAGAGTTGTGATTGAGGAAGCTCACATTCTGGAAATGGGCCTGTATATTTGAGTCTACCATACCCACACTTCTCGTCACTTACAGCTGAACAAAGAGAAATGGAGGTGAAAGCAGGAGCAAAGAAATACCCAGCACTAAGATGATTTTTTTTCACACCCAGATTTCCAGCTAAAATAAATAAGAGCTCATGAATCACAAGCAATACAGAGGCCATCAGATTTGAATGGGCTTGGGGGAGGGAAGGGAAAGAGGTGCATGACTTTTAATAGGCGATGCACTTCCTTTGGAGAATTAAAGCCTGGCACATTAGTGGATCACATTGCTTGAATCATCCTTTTACATCCAAGTAACTTAGGGCTTGTCTATACTGGCAAGTTTCTGCGCAGTAAAGCAGCTTTTTGAGCTCAAACTGCAGATGTGTACACACTGCCAAGCCACTTTGTGTGCAGAAACTCCTCAGTTGCAGCACTGCAAAAAAAGCACCTTGACGAGAGTTGTAAGGCTATTTGCGCAGAGGCTCCAGCGCTCTATTGCCAGTGTCAACGCTTGATTACTTTCTGCGCTGTAATTGGCCTCCGGAGCTGTCCCATAATGCCTCAAGTGATCGCTCTGGTCATTGTTTTGAACTTGGCTGCCCTGGAGACATGCGCCCCTCCCCTTTCAAAGCACCATTTCTGACAGCTGTTGTGTGCTGTGCTGATCTGCTCCGGAACACAAAGCAAACCATTAATGTGGAATGCTCTTGCTGTTGAACACAGAGGCAGGTGTGTGTGTGTGTGTGTGTGTGTGTGTGAGAGAGAGAGAGAGAGAGAGAGAGATTGCTGTGCAGAGAGCCCAGGGAGGGAGGCGGGGGCTGATGTCAGGGTTTCCCCCTCCCCCTGCCTCAGGACTGGTTGCTTCCTGCCACTGTGTGAATTTACAAGACAGCATGCTGACACACTCTCTGTCCCCCATAACACACTGTTTCTCTCCCCCTCTCCATACACACACACACACACTGCCCGTCACACACTCTCCCGTCTCCCCACCACTTCAGTTGAAAAGCAGCTGGCAATGTAGTAGGATGCCCATGGAACAATGGGGTTAGGAAACCTGCATCATGTGATGCTGTGCCTGCCCCATGAGGCATTGAAACCCCTTCCTAAAGCACCCTGCAGCCAGTTGCACAGTGGGATAGCTACCACAATGCACTGCTGTCTTTGCCGTTGCAAGAGCTGCTAATGTGGATGCGCTCCAGCGTCACAAGGAGCAGTGTGTACACGCAACAGCGGTTTAATTCCAGCGTTTTAATAAAAGTGGTATAACTTGTGGCACAGAAACTTGCCAGTGTAGACATACCCTTAGAATTATTAAGAATGGTGAAGCGACCTAGCCTCATGATGGTCACTAAAGGCCCAATCCGAATGCCCATTCGAGAAAGAAAAGACTAACATTGATTTCACCGGACATATGATCGGGCCCCCAAAGCACCAATCAATAATTTAGCAAGTATTCTACTAACCAAACAATTCCCTTCCACCTTCTCTCTGAATTCCCCTATAATAACATTTTAGAGTATTAGACTAAGATATGATATTTGATATTTTTCATGATACTAAAAAACACACCTACAGACTCTTAGTGCTTAATTCTTACTTTGAGATACACACTCATTTTCAAGTCAATTCAAAATGTGTTAGCCTGAAGTATCTGTGTGCAAAACACAGACTTTAAAGTATAATTTTCTAGGGATTTGGATGAGACTAACACTATAGCACATTGATTTGGTCTCTGAAGAAATGTTTTTCCCCTCTCCACTACTATCTTTATCATCACACCTTGGGCTTGCTCCTCTGTGAAACCCTCTGGCAATATTGTTCTTTCCATGACAACAGCTCCATGTCAACTTCTGAGGTAACTTGCATGTATTGTAAACAACCGTCTCTTGGCAATGGCCTACTTTCTTACTGTATCTCCTGTTCCATCAGCTCAAAGGCTTCTCTTCAAAGGGAATTAGGTTGCAGGTGTGTACGCTTTATTTTTTTTCACCCCTCTCCTTCACTGCTGACAAAGGTCAATCCCTGAGATTAAAAAATCCCTCAGCTACTGAGTGAACACATCAGTCTCCTATAGCAAGGACTAAGTACATACCTGTATCTTCATTTCTGTATATATGTTCATGTGCATTTATGGAACCAAACGCTACATTTGTATATAGTATTGCAGTTATCAGTATGGGCTTGGGTTTTCTTGTTTACTTCAATGGGAGCAGGATTGGGCACAGATATCACAATCAGGTCACTGTCTTGATGGGCTTTTAGATACTACTGTACAAATATAAAGAAAAGATAACAATAACTCATATCACACTTTATATTTTCAAAGTAGATTATTTCATCTCATTCCTTAGAAAATGTCAAACATATTTCTTTGGCTTAGCTTTCCTACAGTCCTTTTCATTGTTTTAAAAAAATAATAGTTTCAAACAAAACAATGAATTACTTTTAACAAAGTGGAGAAAGGAGGAACACAGAAAGATATTGATATTTCATTTGCCTAATGAGCAAAGTATAAAAACCCAGATAGACAAGCAAATAGATCTTTACAAATATTAAATAATTAATCAGAGTCCAAAATCAAAGGCACAAAGCTAGGATACAACCAATCGTTTCCAACACCAGTGTTTCCATCAACTTTTTATTTTAAAATTTACCTGCAGGCAAAACCTGACCGTTTTACTTGTTCATGTAATCCCATTGAAATCAATGTGTTAACAAATTGACTAGGATGTGGTTCAAAATTTTTACTCATTAGGCCTCTGCTCTTTTGAAAACCAATAGTGACATTTTTTAAAAAAACTATTAATGCATTGGAGAAACATAGTTTTGTAGGAGAAATACTATGAGAAGGTTTCGAGCAATTACAGGTAAACTCTGCTTATACAAATGTATCCAAAACCTTTCAGTAACTGGAGCTTCAGCTAAATTAATTTCGGTGCTTATATGATTTTAGATTTGGAGGCAAGAAATTAATTTTAGCTAGACCAACTTTTGGATAATTGGGGCTCAGATAAGTGGAGGTCACCTAGTATAATCACATTTGATCTCACAAGTTACACAAGTTACATTTGGGAGTCACTGTAATTTTGCCAAAGTATATAGTCCTCAAAATGTCTCGTCTTTAGTTGTGTATAGAAGTCTAGTGATTGTATCTTGATTGTGATATAGGTATGTAGGAATGTCCGTCTGATCTGTGCTTCTTACTGATCGATGCCATTACATTTCTTCACCCTGAAAAAGAGTCAAAGTAGGTGTCACAGCTGACTCTTTGAGAGGTTTAGGCCTCAGTTGCCCCTGTGCCAGGGCCAGCCCATCTCTACAGGTGCATCTGCACTTGCGACTATATACGGTTTCATGTTCATTGTGCCATAGCCCCCCTATTGTCCACATATGAAGCCCTAAAGCTCATTCCTAAAGGACAGCCTAGTGCACAAATGCTAGCACGCATGAGGGGTGGGGGTATGTACACACCTCTGCTATGGCACGGCTCTGTTCCCATTCTATAGTGCAGTTTGGATGGGGGCCAGAGGTGTGTACCAGGACACAGGTATAGATAGTCCTCCAGGGCCAGTCCCACAAAGCATTAACCCCTTTGCTGTCCGACCTTCATCCAAAGGTATAAAGGTCCCTGACTTCCGTCCTCCCACCTTGCCAGCAGTAGTAGCAACCTGCACTGAGCACTTCAGTAGTTTTCTGCTGAAATCTATTGCTCGGTATAGGTGATAATGGTCCAAGAGCAGCCACCCAGCCACCATGATCGCAGGAACTCACCCGGGGCTGATCAATGTGTGGTCAGCGTACACTATCTTCCATGGCTTTGCCTGGGTCAGCAGGAACATTCACCTCTTCTGGGAGGTTTCACGGAGGCTGGAGAAAGATGGCATTTACTGGACTCTGTCCCAATGCCGAGAGCACATCCCAACAATACTCCCTCTTGCTCCGATGGTTCATACATCAGCCCACCCCCCTACATATATATCACACCCCTGCTCTACCCCGACATGGTTCTAGAGTAACACGTGGCTGTAACTCAGTGATTTTATTGAAATCCCCTGAACCACTGTAAAGCTAAGTAGCAGAAGCTATAGCAGGTTATTAACAAGCAGTCACCGTACCCCTGTGTCTGTGAAGTTCTTGGTCAGCACTGACAGCGACAGTCCCTGGGCATGGAAACTGGAAGGGAAAGGAAAGGAGGGAGGGAAGGGGGGGGGGGGGGGAGGGTCAGTTTTAAAAGGACCCAGGTGAAGAAAGAACAATTTCATGACACTCATGGTTGTGCAAAACCCCAACACCACTCCTCTCCCACCCTGTTATCTCCCCTTTTTCCTTCCCCTTAGAAAAGGGAGTCCACAGCAGTGTCTCTTCCCCTAAGGAATGGGAGTCATTACGAAGGAAGGTGGAGGTGGCTGGTGACTTGTTTGCAGGCCTCCCCAGACTTTTATGAAATCACAGTCATGTGCTATGATTCTGCGGAAATGCAAACAATTTCATCCTTCCCAAATGAATTTGCTAAAAAGAAATACATACATTTAAAAAAGGGGTTCACGACAATGAAGTAAGCTGTGAAATAACTGTTGCTGTCCAAAGCATCAGAATGAAAACCAAATGACAAGTTAACTGAATTGTCTTTATGGCTTTGTTAACAATGCAAGTGATAATACTGACAAGGGAAACAAAACTAAGTTAATACTGATTATGTCTGACACTGAGCAGTCTTTAATGACCCTCTCTTCCAACCCCACCAGACACTCATCACTTGAAACCATGGAAGTATTCATGTTGTGGAAGTAATCATGCATAGCAGCTGACAAGTGCTGTGAGTACCAGTGTCAGCCTTGGTGGGCTATCTGACTAACCTGACTACTGATGAGTATTTCACAAATAGTGGAACTCACTGCCAGGATGACAATTGCACTGGGCTGTCTTTTTAAGTGATGGCCCCTCAGCAAGCATCACTTTTGCAATCAGCATTTCTGGAAATAATATCACCACAATGATTAGTCAGCATTGTTTGCCATGGCAACTTCATTCCTTCTGTAGTGATGTGATCAAAATGTGAGGTGGATGAGTGTGAAAGATAAATATGAGGATGTGCAATAAGCACCAAAGCTCCCAAACACCCATTTGTTGACATCCATAAGTTGATGTGTTTAAACCCTGTAGACTCCCGTTCTAATTATAAGAACACAAAAAAGCCTTGTAAAAACCCATAGATTATTATCCACATTTGGTGACATCCATTCTGCGTTAGTGAATTTCTTATATTCAAACACATTTTGCTCTCATACAGCACCTTTCATCCAAGGATCTCAAACCACTTTGCAAATGTTAATTAACCAATTAAACCTTTCATCGCCCCTGTGAGGTAGGTAAATATTGTTATACCGGTTTCACAGAAGCATAAACTAAGGTTGACTTATCCAAAGCCACGGAAAACTCAATAGCATAGTTGGGCATAGAATTCAGATTTTGTGATTCCCAGGCCTTTCTTATAATAAGTAGAATACACTGTACAAAAGTATGTTCTCTGGTCTTCCTTTTTTTTAAAGTAGTATTTCACAAGCTTGAGGGTCTTTCTTTGAAAAAATCAACTATATGGTGCTTCCTCATGTAAATTTCAGTGGGAACATCCTGAAAATTGAGTTTTATGAACAGATGGATCTATTTCTTATGTAAAATATAATGTTGATGAATCCTCTAAATCTGTGAGTTATGTCTTTGGTTATCTTTCAGTTACAAATCTACTAAATTATGAAGCCAAGATTTAAGTTAAGGAACATCACTTTCTCTAATCCCAGCAGTATCTATGTATATACAGCATACACCCAGTATTACATTTCTAAATACGTATTCATCCAGAGCATGTTGGTTTATACTCACAAATATGGTATTTGCCGAGATCCTTTAGATGGAAATCAAAGGCCAAATTTTCTAAAAAGAAGGGGAAAGTCTGTGAGTGAAAAATCACGTGCATACTTGAGGAGCTGAATATATGCCTACGATTGTGATTGCATTTGCAAATCACAAAAATTAATGTGCAAATAGAAAGTTGGGAATTTAATTACTTGTTAGCATGTATATTTCCGATATGTATCTGTTATTACAATAACAGTATGTAAAAAATCATATTTTGTGCTTGGGGACCTCCACTTTCTTTTCAGGAAAATGTGGCCCCAACTCATTGAAGGCCTAACCAAAGTCCTTGTGAAGTCTAAGTAAGTCTTTCCACTTACTTTAATGGCCTCAAGTACCTTGCTTCTGTGGTAGTTTCCATTTCCATTATGTAAAATGCCTACCTTGGGCTTCAACTGAGAAGTTATGTATTTTTGCTACCTTTGCAACACTAGCTGGCATGACACTTGGCTACAAGTAATTCTTTATAAATCTGCAACAGCAACCACCACTCTGTGAGCTGAGAACTTGAGGCAAAGATATGTGTAAAGATGTACCCAAAACACTGACAACTGCTAGAAAGTGGGGAAGATCATTTATTTACTGCAAGTTTTAAAATTGAGTTAATATCAATTTAAATCTCGAACCGTGTAACATGAAAGGAGATGTCAATTGCAGCATCCATCTTTGTTCTGGGAACAAGCAGGCAGTGAGTCTGGAATAGTGATACAGTGTCAGCCATAATCAGTGTCATTGAACTATATTCTTCATGGCTTTGATCTGCAGAGGATTGTGAAAGCCATTTTCTGAAGAACACGAATTGTATGCAGAAGCTCAGGAGTATTAAAGTCCTATGATATCAGATGGATTACTTTTCTGTCTTGTGTGTCTACATTTTTAGTGAAAGTTTCCTAAATGATGTCTCAGTGATTGAAGTCCTCCGTTTAATCACAAAACAGTTATAGAAATGGCAGCAGCAGAGCAAGCTTCTCCCTACCATCCTGCCAACTTGCTTCAGTCCTCACCTTTGTCTAATGCCTATTTCACACAAGGACCCAATAATGAACAGTCTCTTCTAGGAAAATTTCCCCCCAGAATTCTAAATGTTTTTTAAAACTAGTTCAGCTAAACCAATTTTAAAACCAGTTGGAGCAATAGTGTAGACGAGGCTCCAGGTGGTCTGAATCATTTTTATTGAATTGTTTTTAAAACCACCATTATTATGATGATTTATCTGAACTGTAGGAGTACCTAAAGGCCAGGTCTCCATAGCACCAGACACTGTACTGATATGTAGCAAAAAGACAGTCCCCGGCCCAAAGAGTTTACCATTAGCATGTTTTGAAAATAGTTCAATAAAAATGGGCCCAACCAGGTGGGGCCTGGTCTACACTCAGCGCCAGCCAATCTTTAGACTTGGCCAAGAGGAAAGAGGACAGTTAATTTTCCATGTCCATTCAGTACTGGGCCTCTCTGATGACCCTGCCAACCAGGGTTGCAGTTAGTGCCCTTCTGGACAGTGGTTTTGTGCTATGGAGAGCTGACTGCTAGAAATTAGACTATCATGGAATCATAGGACTGGAAGGGACTCAAGAGGTCATCTAGTCCAGTCCCCTGCACTCATGGCAGGACGAAGTATTATCTAGACCATCCCTGACAGGAGTTTGTCTAACCTGCTCTTAAAAATCTCCAATGATGGACATTCCACAACCTCTCTAGGCAATTTATTCCAGTGCTTAACCACCCTAACAGTTAAAAAAATTTTCCTAGTGTCATCAACTCATTTCTTCATGTAGGCCACTGAACAGCCAACACATAGCAAAAACATTTGGTCACTGTCCATTTCTGCTGAGGATGGTTTATTTATTAATTTCTTCCATGTGAATTTGAATTGAAAGTTACCATCTTTAAGCAACAGCATTCTGCAATTGCTAACATCACACTGATTTGGGATTTACTGCCCGTATGTTCCCCAGCCTTCTCTTTCTTCTGCAGTGTCTTCCTGCCTTCCTCTTTCCCTCTCTAATCTTCTTTCCTATTGCTTTACTAACATTGCTTTTGTACACCTGTTGGCTTGCATTAATAGGCCCCTGCAAACATCATCTGTAGAATATCCTGCCAGTACCTGCTGAGCCTTTGAAAGGATTCATTTGCTTGCTACCCAGCTGTTCTCCAGTGTGTGCTTTAGTTTGGTAATTGTATGTATACTGTATGCCACAAATGGCTTACTCTTTGTTCAGAGCCTGAAAAAAGCTGGTATAAAGAAAGTGACATAAAGTTCTACAGGGTAAGTGCATTTGATCTGATGCTATTTTAAAAGATTAAAATCATAGTCTACAATCTAAGATACAACCACAGTTTTGACAATAAAGTATGTGGTTTTTTTCTTCAAGTCTGAAAGCATGGTAAGGGACTTAAGTGCTCATGAAAGTAAAGAATTAAATAATACTATTTAGAAAAAAATATTTTCCACACACAGCCTAGTAACACACTCCCAAGTTCTGTCCACATCCAAGGCCTGCCCACTTCCGATGCTAAAACAGGTGGTCGCTCATAGCTGATTTTGCAGATCTCTATATTAGGAATACATCTGTTTCATTTCTTTATTACATGTTCTGTATGCACTGTCAACAGCTGCTCCTTGTCTCCTTTCTTCTGTGCTTTGTTAAATAGTGAAATAGTTAACAATCTCGACATTTTAATTGTTATCACTAGACTTCAGAGCTAACGCCCCAAGATGACTGAAGCAGTTCACACTTCTCTGAGCTGTCTGCAGAGCCAGGAAGATATCACTGCATTGTTTTATTCTTGACTGAGAATTTGAAGATTACCTTCACAAATCATAGGGCTGGAGACTTTGTGTATTTAAATTTAAACTTAGATTTTTTCTAGCAAAAGGTGGAAGTCTCCAAGTGTACTGGCAAGCTGGCCCAATTCAACCCCTACATTCTCACCCCCTCCATCCATGGTATTCCAGCCCTGGGTTTCCTTAAATAGAGACTAAAAATATGCTACATTGTGTGGAGGTGTTGCAATGTGCTTGAGCAGAAGAGTAGGCAATACAGTGAGTTACTGCATTCATCAGCAGAAATCTGAATAGTTGAAGAATACAAGTAGAAGTATGTTTGTGGTCTAAAGTTAGTTTCCATTTCTCTACATAACAAATTTTATGGTTTTAGAAGTAATCTGCTCAAGAGGTGCTCTGGACTGAAATAGAAGAAATGTTACAGTTTAACGCTGAGGTGGACTTAGACTTCTAAGGGCCAAATTTTTAAAGATATTTAGGATCCTAAAAATGCTGATAGGCGCCTACTGAGATTTTCAAAAGCACCTAAGCACCTAACTTTCATTCATTTCAGTATCTAAGTCATTTTTGAAAACGTGAATTATCCTTCTAAGTCACTTAGGCACTTTTGAAAATTTTACCCTTACTTCCTTTGATAAATAGAAAAATGCAATTAAAACATTTTTTAAACATTTTGAAGAATGGTTTGTGCCATTTAGGAGTTCAAGACACAGTTCTAAAAAAGGGTGGACATGCATAGTAACGGCAAATTCCTCTGATGCAATATAAAAGCCAAATAAAAACATGACACCTCACATTAGCAAATTATGCATCAAGCAAATTATGCATCAAGTTACCACTTGCATCCTCACTGATGCAATCTTCTGATAATGATGATGATGACGTATTTTGCTTGGGTAAAATAGCAAACCAAATATGGGCCAAATTCATCCCTGTTGATAGCTAGTTGATATCAGCCAAGTTACATTATGAATGAATGTGGTCCATTGTTTGTGCAGCTAGCAGAGAGAGGGAGTGTGTACAGAGGGATGGGGAAGGATGGGGGAAGGGGATTTTCTAACCAGAGTGTGCAGAAGGAGCCTGAGAATAAGTTTAGACACATACTGCAACTAAAACAACAACACTAGCTTTGTCTATGGATGCTTCCAAATAAATGAAATCCAAAAGAAACATAATGAGGGAATGTTTCTCCTGGCTACTTCTCTTGTTTCTGTCAGCATTACTGCACTATAGGGCATGATCATGTGACTGTGTGTTTTTGAGGTACAGAACATGAGAATAACCCTTTCTAGAGACATGTTTCCAGACCATAAATTCCAACCAAGCCAGGGGTCCAGTTTCTAGCCAAAAGTTGCCTGGCTCTAATTGAAGCAAAGCAAAAAAAAAAAAAAAAAAAAGTCCACATGACGATTTCAGATATCTTTGGTGGTTGGTCCCCAGGGAGTAGATTAAGTGTCATACTGTTTATCCAGTTTTCTATGGTACACAAACAGTTTTACTTACCTCCTAAAGAACAATTATCTGTAAAAGGATCTTGAGAGCAATACAGGAAGCTAAGGCACAAGCATTATCTTCATGTTCTGGCCCTTGGTAATGCAGCTCAGTTGGAGCTACACTGACAGAGACTGAACACAGCTACCCCCAAGACCTCTTAGCGTGGGGGCCCTCTCACATGAGAAGTCAAAGCAAACTGCCCCTCCCTCCCCCCTGACTAGTCAACCCTGACTGCAGTACAAGGTAAATTAAGGGATTTGTCCAAGTTCACACAGGAAGTTTGTGGCTCATCCAGGAAAAGAACGTATGTTCCTTGTGCCCCAGTTTAGTGCCTAATGCACTAGCCTATCCTTCCCACCCCAGCTGCCTGTCTGCCCACTCCTCCCCCGGCCAGCCCACAGCATATCCACTGCTTTGCAGAGCTCCCAGAGCACACAGAGAGCTCATGTGGTGCCTGGGTTAGGGGACTCTGCTATGAAGGTGGCTTTACCCCTACATACACAGTAGGGGCAGACCTGCACAAGGATGGTCTCTTCATGCACAGATCTGTAGACACAACAGAGACCAGCATTTTGAAGAATTTTATTTTTAAAAATACTACAGCATTCAACAGCAATGATCACAAAAACTCTAGTCCACTGTGTAAAGCTGTTGTGATTTTGGACCATCTGTGGTAAACAATATTTATTTGTTTGTTTGTTTTTTAGAGGGATGGCCTCAAGAACAAGATTCTGATGCCCTTGTCATTGGAAAGGATGAAGGGGAAGAAAGACCAGGCACATTTCCAGGGAACCTCCGAACACATCGGAGCATCTTGAAACGTGCTGGGCCATATCTGAAAGTGATCATCTTATTTCCCTGCGTTTGGAAAATAAAAACGCAGTGGATCTGTTTTAACTATGTTGATGAAGAAAGCTCGTAGGTTTCTGCTGAGACTCAGTAAACTTGGAAAGTTCAGGTAGGATGAAAGGACTGCCCACAGCATAATATAGTGTTTCTTCCTATGTTAAATCATTCCTTACAGCCAGACTCATTATTCACAGAGTGTATATACCCTCCCCACCTATTCTGTCTGTCTCCACCACACACACACCTCCTACAATTCAAAAAAGGTTAAAAACAAAAAACAAACAAACAAAAAAAACCCCACCAAACTTAGGAAATAGCACACAATAAGTTTGTTTATGGCCTCAATTTTATTAATAGTGGCAATCAGAGGAGCTTTTATGGATAAACTTTGTTCACTTCAGCCCATGCTTTGTCTGCTAAGTTGGTGGGAATCCCCGCAGGACACTCATAAATGGACAAATTTACAATCTGGCCTGTGTAAAGTGCCCACAGCAGCATCTACATCCAACTTGTCTTTGTGCTTATGCACCACCTGTGATGCCGGAGGGCATGGGGTCAGAGCAGAGGGCTTCCTCTGGCTTTCTACCGCTCAGAATCAACCAATCTTCATTTATCTACAGTTGAAGACTTGTTTTGGTTTCTGAGCTCAAGACTCCACAGAATTGTTCAGATATTTTTAATTGAAAGGCAAAGTACTTCCTCCTTAGAACTTGGCCCCTGAAAGGAAAGCAACAAACTAATCATTCAAAATAATTAATTCTGTCAGCAAAATCTCTGCAGTTCTTACTAATGCTAAATGAATTGATTTTGTAATCCTAATGGAAAGAAAAAAAAAACCTGTTGCTGTGAACATTTTCAACTGATGCATTTTCTTTAGCGTTTGGGGAGAAGGGATTATGCCCAAAGCCAAAATCTATGAAAATGCAGGATGTTTATGACATCTTTAGATACTATGAAATCAGAAACCTTAATCCTGTACTCTTGACTCAAGCAAAAGTTCCATTGAGAATTGCTTACAGAATTGGTACTTCTGGAAAGGACCTATACTAGGTCACCCATGTTCCTACTTATATAAGCAGAAAGATGCTCAGATCATCTACAGATTTAGTCTCAAATCACCCGTGGAGTAGGGAAGCTCTATCATTACCATTTTACAGATGGGGCACTAAGGCACAAAGAAATCTATGGCAGAGTCAGGAGCTGAATCCAAAACTTTTGAATTTTACTCCAGAGACCTAAAACTCATCCATCCACCTCACAGCTTTTTCTTGTAATATAATACATATACCATGAATGTAAGGAGTTGTAGAATAATTCTTACGAGAATGTGCAGGAAATAAAATCTCAGTTATCGAAGTTTATAAACTCGTAACTACCAACCACAACAATGAAATATCAGAGTCAGTACTTCCACAAAGTAAATAGTGGGACGGGCAGCAAAGGATACACTAACCACTTCCTATAGGTTCAGGGAGCTCATGAGCATAGGCATTCAAATTATTTCAAACATGGCAAACCAAATTCAGATCTGGCAGATACAGTTATACCTCTCACTGCAGAAAACTGAATAGAATGGGAAATGTGTAGTGCAATATGCAGTCATTCCCTTCTAGGTCACTAATTTGAATCAATCCCAGATCAATAGTGACTGAAAGTCATTCGTATCTGGCAGCTGTTCTGTGGCTCGTGCAAAATGAGGCAGTGAACTCACTTCGTTCCCACGAGACGGCTGTCTACATCATAACCAGAACTGGCTGGGAGTTGTTGCAGAGAAGCCATGGATTGATTGCACATGGTGAATGAGCTACCATTCTCTCTCACTTGCAGATATCTGAAAAGTTATTAACCTGCTTTTATCATATTTATCAAAATGGTATTTTTAGGTTTTTTTACTTTGTCCCAAATTCATCACTGAGTGCTCTTCTAGCATTAGACAGCACTCTGTGCCTTTTGCAATGCCTCGCTGCTTGTTTATAAATGGATTTTGTCTCATGCAAAACACTGACATCAGATATGAGCCCATCAGTCATGTTCAAAAGCCCATTCTTTGCACTCTCAAAGCTCTACTTGATTTCAAAGGAGTTTGGGGGATGCAGCAAACATAAGATCATAGTCCCCAGATCTTCAACATTCTGAACAACCTCCGCTGAATCAGCTGCATAGGGGAGGCCATATTTGGTTAATTTGTAAAGATTGAAGTGTACCAATCTTTAGCAGAGGTTATTGCTAAGCGGGGAGTTGGGGGGAAGTTAGATTATAGTAATTTCTACATCACCTGATCCCTAAAGAGTAAGTGAAGATGATGAAATGTAGTGACTCTTTGTGATCCTCCCCTGGGGCATGGCCTGCTGCAATGCTGAGGTACAATACACAATATACAATATTCCCACTTCTAAAATTATCTCTGCTGCACTGCTTTGAAAGGAGCCTTCCACAAGTTCCTTACTATCTCTGGCAATTTGCTGAAGCCTAATCATTAACCCACCCACAAAAACTTCTGGCCTTTGTTACCATCTTCTCTTCCCTTTTTCAGGGTGCATGTTAACACCTGCTGAACAGAGACAATGTTAATAAAATAATAAATAATAATAAAAATACGTATTTAATGTCACTGGTTCCCCATCAGTCACACAACAGGTTGTTGGGGCTTTTTTCTGCCATTTTGGTAACACTACAGGTTAGCCCAGTTGCCTAAACGTATTAAAGCAGTATTCAGAGGTGTTTATAACTTGACTGTAAAAATTTACTGAAGAGCTGAAACTTGGCACACAGGGTCTTAAACTAGGAGCAAATTTACTTTATAAAATATAAAATTCCTTTCTCTCTCAAACTATTTTCATAATCAGATAATTTTAAAAACAGCATTCATTGCTTTCAAAGAGAAATTGTGTTTGGGGACGGGAGGGAAGAGACTGAATCTCAAAATGACAAGAATTTCATGTCATGCAGATAAAAGAGCGCATTTTTAAACAGTTACACATAATCATTTTAATAATACAGTTTCAGGCAGACTTGTAGTTCACAGGCTAAGGGCATATTCTTAATACCCATTTGTTTTTCTTAAAGCTCCAGTTCCTGGAATCCTGTGATAAAGTGAGAATATCAGGGTTTGTTTGGGGTTTTTTTAAGTAAGTTACTGGTCTTCATGGTTGTGTAGAAGCGTTTGAAATGAGATTTGAAAAGTGCACTCTAAAAGCTCAGAAACCAAAAGCCACATGAAAAGAAAACATTTATTACTTTTTATAAATCTCCATTTTAAAGTCTATCTCATGATTTTGTGGGCCTGACTCGTGATTTTTGAATGCTGGGGGTTGGTGATGGGTACAACAGGACCTCAGGTCTGAGCAGGAAGAAGGATTTGACCACTATTTCTTAAATGGTTTTAAATGTTTTAGGAATCACTGGGCCAAAATCTGCTCTTGGTTGTATCTGTTCAACCCCATTGACATCCATGGTTGATAGAGAGCAGAATTTGGCCTGAGTTCAGAGACAGCTTTTTAAATACAGGTTTACATGGCAAGCTGATTCAATGATTAATTTTAAAAGCATTTCCAAGAGTTAAAATACTATATAAATGAAACATAATGCTATAATTACTGTGATGGTTCCTTCCATTGGGAAATAATATATGATTTGAAAAGTCTAGGGATATCCATTTACATGACAATCTGCACTCTAAAAGTCTATAAATATATGATATGATTAAGCCTGGAAGGATTAGATTTTTATCGGTAAATGTCAGTAAACGTCGATTTCACTATACACATGCAGATGAAAGAATATTTCCCTTGATAAAAATAGAAATTTACAGACTGGCAAAGTAAAAAAAATGCTGCTTAAGAACTTATAAGAGTTTGATTTAAGGATATTTACTTTATATATTTTGACATGTGATGTTGACAATTTGTGTTTTAAAGTTATAAATCCTTAGCTTTTTGAATCTCAACTTCTACTGTCATTAAATAATTATTGTCAGACCTCCACTATAGTCTGTGCCCCCATAATCCCCCTCAACCATGAACATTTAAATTGATAAAAAAAATTTAAAAGGTTAAAACTCATAGTTTTGAGCAGCTGAAAATGCACATTGATTAAAAATAAAAATATGCTTAAACATAAACCACATTATCTATCAAAATTATAAAAAATAAAAACTGAATTCTGCAAAGTCTAGATATGATGAATAATGATTTAAAATGTTCCTCAAATATTTATTTCTATAACACTTTAAATGTGTGAGTTTTCATGAGAAATTAATGCAGAAAACGATGCACTATAATAATGTTAAAGAAAAATTCTGCTTTCCTTTCAGCATAAATTTGGGGTACTTCCATTGAAGTCAGTGGAATTGCTCTGGATTTATCTTGGTGTAACTGAGATCATTATTATTATTTATTTGTATTACTGTAGCTCCTAGGAGCCCTAATCTTGGGCCAGGACCCCACTGTGTAAGGCAGCATACAAATACAGAACAAAAAGATGGTCCCTGCCCCAAAGAATTTACAATCTAAATATAATACAAGGCTACGTCTACACTACTCACCAGATTAGCGGGTAGCGATTGATCTATCGGGGATCGATTCGTCGCATGTAGTGTAGATGCGATAAATCAATCCCCGATCGCTCTCCCGTCGACTGCTAAACTCCAGCTCGGCGAGAGGCAGAAGCAAAGTCGATGAGGGAGCCGCGGCAATCGACCCCGTGCTGTGAGGACGCGAGGTAAGTCGAACTAAGATACATCAACTTCAGCTATGCTATTCACGCAGCTGAAGTTGCGTATCTTAGGTCAATCCCCCCCCTTGTGTAGACCAGGCCCTAGTGACAACAGATGGATATAAACAGACACATGGGGCAGTACAAGTAAACAATGAGCCAATACTGGGCACCACAAAAGGCATTAGTGTCCGAACAGCAGTGGCCTACATGTTGTCAATTTTTTGTAGGCATTATGAAAAAGGAGAGTTTTAAGGCATGTTTTGAAGGAAGATAATGAGGTAGCTCTGTGAATGCTTGTGAAGAGCTCCTCCCAAGTGTGAAAGGCAGCACAGGAAAAAACAAGAGACTGGCAACATGGGCCAATCAGAGGTGGGAGTTGACATCTTGATAGTGAATGAGAGACAATAGATAGGATAGGGATAGGTTGGGAAGTGAAGTAGAACATGAAGACAAGTAATTTAAGCTTGGTGAGATAGAAAAGAGAGAGCCAGTGAAGGGGTGTAAAGAAAGGAGTTCCTTGGTCAATGTGATGGGCTGGGAGAATGGTCTTTGCAGCAACATTCTGAATGGCTATGAGTGGGGCAAAAGAAGATGAGAGTCTAGATGAGAAAGGTTGTATCAGAGAAATGTTACACAGAAAGAATTGGCCAGATATAGACATAACCTGGGTGCAAAGACCTAGAGAGAGAGGTACAAGTAAAAGATAATGACCAGGTTATGGGCCTGAGTGACAGGCAGGGTGGTGGTATTGTCCACAGTGATTGAGAAAGAAGGGAGCAGGGAGGGACTGGGGGAGAAGATTAGGAGCTCTCTTTTAGCCATGTTGAGCTTGATCTAACAGCTAGCCATCCATGAGGAGAAGTCAGAGAGATAGGCTGAGATTTTAGTTTGGACAGTAGGAGACAGATCTGGAGAACAGAATTAGATCTGTGAGTCATCCACATGGAGATGATAGTTGAATTCACATTTGTGGATCTGATTGCCCGGAATAAGGTGCAGAGGGAGAGGAGAAGGAGACCAAGGATAGAACCCTCTGGAACCCACGCAGAAATATAGCACCTTACTCCACAGGCAGTACCATTTATTTCAGTGGGACTATACATTGAGTAAGGTAGTGCTCAGCATGTGTAAGAGTGGCAGAATCTGCCCCTTACTGCCATGAAAGCCAAATCATGTAGCCTTAAAGAGGCTAAAACTCTATCTTTCATTCTTCTTTTATCGAAATAGTGCTGATAACTTCCAGGTACTTTAATGAATGATGGAATTTTGGGGCCAGATTCTGATCTCACTTACTCCAGATTTACACTAAAGTAGCTCCATTGACTTCTATTTACTGGTGTAAAATCAGAGCATCAGCCATTACAACACTACAGACCAAATTCAGATCTGGGGTGAGCATTTGCCGTTCCACTGATATTTAAAGGACTGGCACCTCCCTTCAGCATATCTTATTTGGGCCCATTACATTTTTACTTTGATTTTTTTAAAACATATTAAATATAGCAAATGTGTTACAATTTAAGGTTAGATTTAGCTAAACTCAGTGGAAGTCTCCGGTTTCAACCAAGTGTCTACCATGCACGATTTTTCTTCCTCATATCCTTCCAGAGAGGCTTGTTTCTCCTTTAGAAAGGATTTCATTTTGCAATTGCACGTACATACATAAAGGGCTGCAGTTTGGGGCATTAGAACTTTTTTCTCAAACTGCTTTGCAATAACAGGAGTTTTCAGCCAGATGCACATTTATATGTATAGTTTTCTCCACCCTAAATAGGAGGAATATATTTTTGAGAATGTCTCATTGGTGCCCCTAATGACTTCCCCTAATGAAAGAGAGCTCCTTCTCAGCCTCTTATATATCACAACGTGCTTCTATTGATTAAAGTTACATTTTTTTTATTCTTTGACTTTTATCCTTAGTTTTTCCCTTTAGTGAAATCCCCACTGCCTTTCTATGCATGTAATAAATCAAGTTACTTTTTCACTGTGGACTCCATTACGGGATCACAGTGGCTATACAAACCTCACAGAGTTAAGCAAACAAAGGAATTTTTCATCTTCTCTTTCATTCAATAAAGTGCCATTTTCTGTCACCCTGCAACCTTTTGACCTGTATCCTAATGGCACTGGTCACTCAAGGGCAAAAGTTCAGCGGTAGGTTAAGTCTCTATGTGTTTGTGTTGGGGAGGGAGACAGTCTGTTCCTACTTCCTGTTGTCTCTTTCTGAACAATGTAATTGCTCTCCAAAATTCAGAGTTCACTCCTGCTGAGAGAACTCCCTCCCCTGCAATGTAGGCTGTGTTATCTTCTTCCCGTTTCCCAAACCAAAGCCTTTTGTTTTTGTGGCAGCTGGACAACATTAAGCACAGTTCTGTTTTGTTGTTGTGGAGTAGGAGAAAGAAGGGATAGAGAGATACCTAGAAAGAGCACTTGAATTTGTCATTTAACACTAACTTCCTGCTTTGGGTCATTGAGGATATTTTGGGGTTTGTCTGGTTTTTTTTGTTAAAGTTTCCTCTCTGATCTCCTGTATGTCTTCTATGAGCTACTTTCTCAGGGACAGGAATCCCTTGCTCAAGCTGGTGAGCACTTAGACATCCTGTCCCACTGAAATTAATGGAATTATGTTTGTGAGCACTGGCGCACTCATAATCCGGCCCTCTGTTGTTATATTTTGCAGAGAAGTGGGCCCTGATCGTGCAAGCACTTATGTACATGATTAACTTTAAGCATGTGAGTAACCCCATTGATTTCTATAGGACAAATCATATGCTTAAACTCACGCATAAAAGTGCTTGCAGGATCAAGGCCTTAATGTGGGGGGGAAATGCTTACTGCACAGATAAATAGGGTGGTCCAGCACTTTCTAGCCAACTTATAGTTAGTTAATAATACTAAGGGAAAAAATACTGTTTTATATGCTTCAAAAATGTTGTGTGCATAAGAACTGTTATTAGTCTAGGGTTACCATACGTCCGGATTTTCCTGGACATGTCCGGCTTTTTGGGATTCAAATCCCCGTCCAGGGGGAAATCCCAAAAAGCCGAACATGTCCGGGAAAATCCGGCGCCGCTG
>NW_020664372.1:7420347-7467672 GCF_002925995.2 Terrapene triunguis | reverse complement strand
CACAGCAGCCGCGGGAGGGGAAGTGCCCGGCCAGCGGTATTTTTCCCGAACATGTTCGGCTTTTTGGCAATTCCCCCCGGACGGGGGTTTGATTACCAAAAAGCCGGACATATCCGGGAAAAACCGGACGTATGATAACCCTATTCTATTACTTTTCTGTCCTTATTGCTACAGCCCCTCCAGCTGGTTGATATTAGCGTCTATGCATTAAATCGTAGCATCTGATGCCATAGTACCAGAAACATGGTAGTCAATTTAATTCAATTTAAACTGTAATGAAATTCTAAAATAAGTCAGATCTTGATCAGTTTAAGTATATAGCAAAGCAAATACTGGGGCCAAATTTTGCCTTCACTTGTATCCTTGTAATCCCACAGATTTCAAATAGGGGTAAAATTTATGCACAGAATCTATGCTTAGAATTATATATTTTGGTGGTGGAGATCTGTATTCAGAACATCGCTAGCGTAAACTTAATTCTAAAATTAGCCTTTTATTCTTATTTATGCAAACAGTGCTTCAAAAGCTAACAATTATCAAAATCTACCTGAAACAACTCAGTTGAGTGGTAGCAAATAGATATCTTCTCAGGGTCAGGCAGAGTTTCCCATGCAATTTCCTTGCTAACAAACCAGAATCGCTTAACGCACTAATCCAGAAAAGTCACTAAAGCACATGCATGCCGTTGCCTTGCTAATAAATTTACAGAGCCCAGCCAAGTAATCTTTCAGCAGTACTGATTTGCCTAGGCTCTAAATGATATGGTAATGCATATTCTGCATCCAAACTGTCAGAGTAGAAATGGAGCAATCACTTGCATCCTTCCCACACACACAGTTGTAAACAAAGATATGTATCTATTCTCTGTTGAGTGGGACCTAGATGATGGTAATCCTGCTGTAACATAAGACCAAAACTGAATGCACTCATTTTATTGACCACACTAGACTGACTACAACAATAATGTGAATATACTTGTCCTTCACTAATTTTCTCTCTATTGCTCAGGGCTTAATTGTGGCCCTATTTCTGGGACATATGAATGTATTATTAAAATGAGACATGTGGCAGTGGCCCTAAATGCCTCAATGTAAGGAATTTACTGTCTATTACTTGTAACAGTAACCCTGTTGTTCACTTCTACAGGAGTAGAGAGGATCATGTCTGACACAGCAATATTACAGAGTATTCACAGGAGTAGTGGATATGCATGTGCCCAGAAACAAATCCAGGCATTACAGTCCTTTACCGTCTTTAGTGAACCTGATCAAGCTGAAGAAAGTCATTTTATGGTGTCTTTTTCATTTCAGATGAACCAGAATCACTTAAAGAACTGATCCAGAAAATCACTCAAGCACATGTGTAGCTCCATTGACTTCAGTGGCACATTATGTGAGCTTAAAGTTTAGCACATGTTCATGTGCTTTGCTGGACCGAGTCAGAGTTGTTTTGTTTATTACAAAAGAATCTAAGATTAGTGAACAAAAAAACCCAACCCATGCAGTCAATTTACTACTTCAAGATTTGCTTCTTTCACAAGATATTTGGGACAGGAGGATTTCATTAAAGAGATGCCCAAGAGTGTCCCTGTAATTAAAGACACTTCTATTTCTATCACAGCTCCACTTTTTCAAGGCTTTATGATTCAGCCAAGTCAGACAAAGTTGCTCTGGACTGAAGCTTGACATTAAAGGTCTCAGCTCAGAAATTATTATAGGTTGGGTATTTGTTTTTTGTCGTCCCCGCCCCGTCCCCTTTCACCAATGTTATTAAATGTCTGGCAATGTTTAAGTGATAGAATTTCAAAAGTAAAAATAGAAGCTGACTAGTTTTAATTTCTCTTTGTACTCTCATAAATAGAAAAACTGCTCCATTTGGAAAAAATAAGAGTGGGATTCTCATAATGTCCATTTTTGTATCTTAAAAATTATAACATGACAACATCATTTTCATTTGAGAATTGGCTACTTTTTAACAGACCCTGAAAATAATATATCATACAGATTCCATATTATTAATTCTTGCAGCACATTGCACATTGATATGATATGTTTTGGCTGACTATGGTACATTATAGGTCTCTTTCAAGAATCGTAGATTAGCAAGATATGTCCAGTATAACAACTCTTGCAGAATGAATGCTATCTGACTTATCAGGTTACAAATCAAAATCACTTTTAAAAAAGGTACTTACACAGGGATTCACACTGTATATTCCAGTGGCTCTGTTTCAAACCCAGTAATAGTTTGTGGCAAACAAATTCAGTAAATATTGGCATTGTTTTCTGAATTTCCTAGGAATGTCTTCAACTTGCATTTGATTGCCTACATGTGTACAAATTTCAAATAATGCAGTTGGGTCAATGAGCCCTAAGAACATCTTTGTCTGCCTGGACTGATGTTCAGGTTGATCTTCCTCTCTAGAAGACCCTGAGATTCCATCACCAATTCTGATGAGCACAAGAATGCAGTTGGCTCATACATCATGGTGTTGACTCATAAAACTACGTTCTTGATTTCTGAAAAGATCCTTTGCTTGGAAATCATTCTTCTCTTTTGGTGTTAATGAATAACCACTATGATTCCAATAAATACATTGTTTTCTTATTGCAGCACATCAGGGAATAATATTACAATCCCAAGATCTTTAATTGCCTTTTCAACATACTTTTTATGCATTCACTCTCTGGGTGCCACAAGGAGAAGTGATAATGACTTACAGTTCAACAGAGCTTTTTGTATAGAAGGAGCCCTAAGCACTCTAGAAATGGATTTACAAACTCAGGGCAGAATCTTGCAGTCCTTCCTCAGGCAATTGAAGTAAATTAGAGTTTTGCCCAAGTACAGACAGAGAATCAAATCATGCCAAAACATACAAGTATCCATTTAATGGTGGAAAATATATAGGAAACTACTCAAGTGAGCATAACAGAAAAGGAATCATGCATTCAGAGAAATATACCATCACAGATCTGGACCAGAAAGCACACAGAGACTCATAAACAGACTCATCCTGGAGGTTGTAGCAAATAGCAGATCAACCTATCAGGCTTGCTCTCCTCGCTCATCATCTGCACCGGTATCCCTGCACTGGCCAGCATGGCATCCATCTGAGTTTCTTTGCCTAGAATTGCTGCCTGATCGAAATCTCCTGCTGCCAGAAATGGAAATTTGCTGGTCTGCCTCTGTCATAACTATAAAGGGAAGGGTAACAGCTCTCCTGTGTACAGTACTATAAAATCCCTCCTGGCCAGAGACTCCAAAATCCTTTTACCTGTAAAGGGTTAAGAAGCTCGGGTAACCTGGCTAACACCTGACCCAAAGGACCAATAAGGGGACAAGATACTTTCAAATCTTGGGGGAAGGGGAGGCTTTTGTTTGTGCTCTTTGTTTTAAGGGGTTGTTCGCTCTTGGGACTGAGAGGGACCAGACATCAATCCAGGTTCTCTCCATCTTTCTAAACAAGTCTCTCATATTTCAAACTTGTAAGTAAAAAGCCAGGCAAGGCGTCTTAGTTTTACTTTGTTTTCTCAACTTGTAAATGTACCTTTTACTAGAGTGTTTATCTTTGTTTGCTGTACATTGAACCTAAGACAGAGGGGGGTCCTCTGAGCTCTTTAAGTTTGATTACTCTGTAAAGCTATTTTCCATATTGATTTTATAGAGATGATTTTTACCTTTTTCTTTAAATAAAAGCCTTCTTTTTAAGAACCTGATTGATTTTTCCTTGTTTTTAGATCCAAGGAGTTGGATCTGTGTTCACCAGGAGTTGGTGAAAGGAAGGAGGGGGGAAGGGTCAATTTCTCCTTGTTTTAAGATCCAAGAGGTTTGGATCTGTATTCACCAGGGAATTGGTGAAAGGTTTCTAAAAGCTTCCCAGGGAAGGGAATGGTGGCAGCGGACCAGAACTAAGCTGGTAGTTAAGCTTAGAAGTCCTCATGCAGGCCCCCACACTTGTACCCTAAAGTTCAAAGTGGGGATACAGCCTTGACAGCCTCATATTCCGCTGCCCTTGTAATAGGAAACCACTCGTGACAAGTTTTTCTTACAGCTAATGTGACAGCCATCATCTTGGAACTAGGGATCTCCAGAGCTAAAAGGGCAAGTTGCTACAGCTAAGCTACACCTATGTAGTTAGGGGCTGTAACAACTCATATCCTCTCTAGATTGGCACAGAGAGGGACCTGCAAGATACACTCATCAGAGGGTAACACTAATACATATGTTCCTTGACCTATGATGGAGAGAGAGTTCTGGACGATGCAATGGTTAGTTCTTATTTCACTAAACCAGTTTTCATTCTTATGGGTCCAGAGATGGGGATGGAATTGTATTTTTCTGTACCCTTCTGTCTGCTGAATTATCATCATGGTCCATTGCCCATCCAGGGATTCAGCCAAATGGGCTACTTGTCTAGCATCCCCTTCAGCTGCAATCCCAGCAGCTGTGGTTTGAGCCATCCCAGAACAGGGAGGCTGGACACAAAAGGACACCTCCTTTCCACATATAGTTTTTACCCATGTGGACATACAATCCCTGTCATGCTGTTCCTCATGGCAAGCTGCACGTAACTGTATTGATGACTATGGTTGAAAGTACACCTCTATCCCGATATAACGCGACCCGATATAACACGAATTTGGATATAACGCGATAAAGCAGTGCTCCAGGGGGTGGGGGTGGCTGCGCACTCCGGTGGATCAAAGCAAGTTCGATATTACACGGTTTCACCTATAACGCGGTAGGATTTTTTGGCTCCTGAGGACAGCGTTATATCGAGGTAGAGGTGTACCAACTTTCTTTCATGGATCCCCTATTTGTGGTTCTCTGATTTGCACTTTATTCCCCACATTCTGCTGTCATATGTTAAGTATGGAACCTAAATGCTCTCTCTCCCAAAATCACACCAGCTGCAGATGACTATTAACTGACTTTAACTGTCATTGGGGCACATAGGTAGCAAAGACACAAACCATGGCTTTATATTTCAGAACCAACACCTAGAATTGTACCAGGAAGCCAACAGGGAATCAATATAGTCTTTGGAGAATTGGTGTGATATGCTCCTTGCCATTCATACCAGTAAGAAATTGGAAAACCACATTCTGCATTAGCTGAAGTTTCTCAGGGGTCTTCAAGGCTAGCCACATGGCAGTAATACTATCTTGAGGTCACAACAGCATGGGTAAGTGTGGCAAGGTCCACATCTGAAAGGAAAGGTCACAATGGGAATTAATCATTGAAACAATTGACCAGGGTTTGTGGTGGATTCTCTGTCACTGACAATTTTTAAATCAAGATTGGGTTTTTTTCTTCTCAAAGCTATGCTCTAGGAATTATGTTAGGGAAGTTCAATGGCCTATGTTGTATAGGAGGTCAAACTAGATGATCACAGTGGTCCTTTCTGGCCTCAGAATCTATGAATCACTTTATTAGGTGCAGGGTCTTTTGCCCACTGAGACCACCTGAGAATCCAGGAGTTACCAGGATTCCAAAAGCAGCCTAAATTACACCTTTAGGATCAAGAGAGAGTGACCCCGCTGCATAATGGGGGCAGACATCATTCCTGGTATGCCCTCTACACACACAAAACTCAGAAAACCAGCAACACCTCCCATCTTTTCTGAACATAGAGGAATCACTTCAACTACCAGGAAGTGCAGCCACTTATGGTGTGGAATGCAGCAACTGTCTAACTATGCACACTAACATTACAACACAGTTTAGGGACAAGAAGCAAAGGCTGAGGTAGAATGTAACTTGAAACCTGGACAGGCCACAGGGGTTAGTATTTCTATCCTTGCCAAAAATTTCCATGGGAGATTTAATAACCACAGGAGATCAAGACATTGATCTTATATCTGATTTGAAAGATGGCACATTTAACAGTGCCACCTACCAGTATGTTGGGACACAATATTGACAGAGAGAAGCATGCCACCTACTGAATCATGACCTGAGTTGCTCACTAACTGAACCACACATTAGAAAGTTGGAACCATATGCAGCTGTGCTGGAAACCACGTATGATTATGCTAAGCTAAGTTCCGAGGAAGGGAAACTTCACAAGTTGCAGTATTTCTGTTTTGTGGTTCCCCAGAACAGGAAACACAAAGTGTACACAACTGACTATATAATCCACTTTTAGTAGAAACCACTGAGCTTGACGTGCATGGTGTTATAAAATATTTTCCATTATCTGTAATGACGATAGTGTATACAACTTACACCTGTAAATGTAAAATACAAACTTGAATTAGCCAAACATGCACCTGCAAAACTCTCACAGCTGTGAAACTCTTCTGAGGAGGTTTGAGAACAAAACCCGACAGTGTTTGATGCTGAAACGTAATGAGGCAGCTTTACCAAATATAGACATTACATTAAATTAACATTACATTACAAAAACTCTAAGGTCTACCTTGACACACACACACCCAAAATTAAAAAATGCTGAATATTAAGCCTCTGTAAGCACTCTTAACTCTATTCAGCTGTTGGTTTTTGGCGCACAGACTCTGCTGTTATCATTTATAGAATTGCTGCCACTACCTCTGCAGAAATAGTATCTCATGTTTTCAATTAACCTGCCCAAATTCTGCTTCCAGTAACACCGGTTCAAATCAAGACCAACTCAGTTTTACATTGGTGTCACCTACAACAGCTAGGCCAAATTCTGCAGAAATGTGAATGGTGGTAGAAAGTATATGCTGAGTGCAAGTTGGTTCGGAAATTATATTTTAAGTGGGTTCAAGCAGGAAAGTGTTTCAAGTGACTAATGTACTGCAGGTGGGTGAGGGTGGTTAAATAGTGTAACTCACAACCATTCAACATCCAGTGTGTGTGCAAAATAAAGACAACATACATATTGCAAGGACAGAAGTGCTGCATTAAGGAACGCATTTAGCAGGAGTCTGTAAGATACTGTGAAGAGGCCTGCTTTATTTTTACACCCTTCCCCCCTTTAATTTCTATACACAATTTATGCACTGAGGGGACAGAAGTTACAATAATTTTGCCCGGCCACTAAGGCCCAGGTCCTCACAGGTATTTAGGCACCTGACGCCCATTGATTTCGGTGGGAGTTAAGTGCTTAAATAGCTTTGAGGATGTGGGCCAAAGCACCAGCTTGGTGCAGTCACCATTGAATCGTCAACTTATCTGTGAGGTGTAACATCCACTATTGTTTACATCACCACTGAATTTGGCCCTGAGATTTCCATAAGATTTGCAGCTGCTCACACCCTGGGCCTGACTCTCTGTTGCCCTGCACCTTGTGTAGAGTGGGCATAAAATGCTATCTAATCGGAATGGCAGCATTTGCACAAGCTTTGCCCAGGTGTAAGTGACTAAATAAGGTACAAGGCAGTGGAGAATCAGGCCTCTGATCTAAATTTTGCCCAGAATAATAAGTAATAACATTTTCCCCATGCCCATTCATTCAAAGTCCCGTTCTACAAGTGGGATTATTTGCATGAGTAAAAAGGCTCTTCAAAGTGAGACAGGGTCGCAGAATTAGACCCTTTCATTTTTGGAACTACAAGTATATGAAAACAGGAACAGGTCAGTGGATATTATTTTAAGACCAAACAAACATGAGATATTATTTGACTCATAAAAGTGATAAATGTGAAACAGTTGAAATCAGGTGCGATTCCACAAGGCCAGATTCTGACCATACTGACATAAGTTTAAAGTTGTGTAACTCTCTGGACTTAACTGGCGGTGTTCCTGATTTACACCAACGTAACTAGGAGCAGAATCAGGCCCACATTGTTAAAGGAGCTCAAAATCAGGCTCCGAGAGTATGATTTTTCACAGTATCTACTTTTACCTCTTACCTGTTATACTTTTTCAGGAGAAATTCATTTTTCACACTTCACACTGTGTGGTGAACTAACTCAGGGCCAGATTCTGATACCCCTACTCATACTGAATAGCACTTTATTGCACAAGTAGATCCATTGACCTAACTAGGGCTACTCACTGAGACAGATTCCGGTCACAGCCAAAGGGAATGAGGACCAAAAGTGGTTTTAAACCACCTTTGCACCACCCAGATTCTGGGCTACTGTGGAAGCTGAAACGGCCTTCATTAACAGTTGGGTCTCTTAAGGTAGTCTCCCCATGTCTGCCTATGTCTCCACCACAGCCCAGCATCTAACCCTACAAGTGCACCCCCTCCCACTGCAGCCCAGCCCTACTCCTAGCCTTGACGAACTAGGGCCTGTGAGGGGGAGGAGATAGAACGACCTCCTCCTCCCCATTCTAGCCCCTTTAGAGGCTCTCTGTTCCACTACAATACCATGCAGGGGCCATGGTCAGAACTGGCCATAATGTGAGTAAAGATGGTAACATCTGGCCCTCTACTTGCAAAGACTATTGTCTTTGGTCAGTTTAGTTGTTTTTCCAGTAGGAGAATGATTTGTTTTCCTAGCAATAAAAAGGTGCTTTTGTGTATAGTGGACGGAAGGCCACATTTTCAGCTGGTATCTACCTAGCCTCCATCAATGTTTCAAAGATAGTTTGTAAACTCATCAGGGCAGAGATGGTGTGTCTTCATAAGTGTTCGTATAGTGCCTTGCACAATGGGGCTCCAATCTGAACTGGGGTCTTTGGCCAGTCCTGTGATATAAATATGATATAATAAACTTATATTTGGACACAGGATTATTTGAAAATATAAGTATAAAGGATATTAAACAAAATGTTATCATGATGAATCTTCAACCCATAAAGAGAAATGACTTGCTACAAGAAAGGAACATTGATAACGGGGCTCAGTGGAGAATGGCACCAGACTGAAATAACTTTAGACCAAAGATCATTTAGAGTCTGACTTACTGATAGGCCCCAGGACCAGCTTTTGTGAATATGCTAGACAGGCAGATTTTTATTTGCATGAAAACAGACTTTAGGAAACCACTGAAATGTAACAGAAGAGCATGTCCATCTTTTTGTAAGTGTATATTGAGTTTATATTTGCCACCTTATTCCAACAATCCTTTTTTTGTTTAACTGCACTGCAGTCCATACTGAAAAATAAAATATAGCATGGAAACACCTAACTTTCTCTGTCCCCTCTTAGTTTTTGGCTTTTGCAGCTGCTGTTTTCTCAATGTTGTCTTCGGGCAGTTTCCTGTTGCCACAGTCGATGGCCTGCCAACGCCTGCCTGGGCCTTTCAAGTGTCAACACTCCGACGTTTGCTGCGATGGCCAAATGCTTGTTAATGAGATATAGCAGCTGGGTAGGGGTGAACCACTGAGATGTATAAAGGCATGCCGCTGGTGCAGGAAGCGATGCCTTTTGAATCTTTTCAGCACTCTGAAAGCATTCAAATCAAAGAGGGCATGTTGTATTCATTAATAAACCGAAGTTCCCATGCAACTTTGTTAAAGCCAGTAGTTTAACTTTGTAATAGACAGGTGAATTTTTCACCAGTGTTTTAGACTGGAAGACAAAGAGCAAGAAAACAAGAGTTTATGTACTGCCAAAAGCATTACTTCCGAATCTAGCAGCCATACAGAATTGTTAAACTGGGCTAGGTATTTGCCCTTTCCCATGAATGAAAGCTTGCAAGATTCCTTTTTCTTGTATTTTTTATGCTTCAAAACTCACAGCCACCTGCCTGAGCTCTCCTTTCCCCTCCTGTTTCTTAATTAAAAATAAAAAACATGATTAAAATCTAGAATGAAAAAAACCTTGTGAAAAAAAAAAAGTCTGAAGACTCTACAGACAGGATTAATGACCAAAGCTGCTTGCATTCAGACTGAGTATAGCCCATGTGATCCTCAGTCTGCATCTGTTTTGCTATGACAGTAGCAGTATAGGAGTGCCCAACAGCTGGGCCAAAAACAAGCAGAAAGCAACTATAAAAGAAACTAACATACAGTGCAAAGTTTCAAGGGCAACACAAGCCAAAGAGGATCTTAAAGACATTTCCAGCTTTTTTTTTTTAAGAGTGTGGCAGCTGGTGAAAGATTGAATGCTAGGAAAACAGGTTTAAAACAGAAACAGTCACCATAATAACAGTGACAAAATTGCTTTGGAGACCTTATAACAAAAGAAGTGTTAGAAGCAGGAAGAAGCCATATGCCAGCCATGATTTGGTTTATCTTAATTACTTCCTGCTTCTCCACCAAAGAATACAAGTGTCTCATAACCGTTTATACTCGCTTTCATTTGCCTTTTCTAGTAACTTGTTCCAAGGTAATTTAAGCCAAGGAACACTTTTAAGTGATATTTAGTTCTTTTCAGACAGACTGCTGGCCTAGCATACAGGGGTCTATCTGTATTCGCTAACCTGCTGCAGATACTGTATTTTTTTTTTCCAGAATTTAGGCATACCAGTCATTGGTTCCACGTGGCCCTCATAGGGGTAAACTAATGTAACAGTCACAAAGGCTACGATCAAAAGCCCACTCAAGTCAATCTGTCATTCCGTTGACTTCACTGGGTTTTGGATTAGAGCTGGTTGAACATTTTCTGACAGCACTGTTTTCCCAAATGAAATGCTTGTATCATAAAATTAAATCATTTCACAGGACTATATCAAGTTCAACAAAACACTTGACGAAACAATTATTGAAGAGTTTTATTTTGACTTTGTTGTTTTGACTTTTATATGTACTATAATAGTTGAAACGAAGTGTTTTGACCTTGTTGAAATTTGAAGCGCTTCAGTAAGGCGGTTTTGATATTTCTGAAATGAATTTTTTTGTCATTTTCATTTTGTGGGAAATGTTGACTTTTTAAAGGGCATTTCTAAATGTGGAATGGAAATTCTGAGTTTTGAGCAACTCTAGTTTGAATAAGGCCTGGGAATGTGCAGTTAGTTGTTGCTTACCTGGTTTCAGTTGATATTGCTCATTTCATAATGCTGGCCACCTTGACGGCCAGCGTTTCTCTCATGACATCTATGGCATGCCCAAAAGAAGGCTGAAGAAAGGCGCATTCAGATAACCTTGAGATGAGCCTGGTATAAGAACGAAACTACAGAAAGAAAGAGGAAAAACCATTTCCTACTAACAAAATATAAATTAAGTGAATCAATGGCAGTCTCACAGGCATTAAAATAAACATACCATCACAAGCTCCACCCGACTTGTCAGAACACAGCCCGGTATCATAGACAGAAGTAAGAGAAGCGTTACAAGAGCCTTGTGCTACCCCATGTGAGCTGTGTCAAAGTTTACAGAGGACACCTGAGCCCATTGTGGTGGAACTATTCAGTGCTTCACTCAGACCAGGCTCTCTCTACCAGTTACTTTAAAACATTATATGCTCTAGTAGTGTCTCCTCAGAAAATTCTTGTTCACATCAAGGTACTTTGGGAACTACTGCCCTGAATGTTTTATAATTAAGTGGGATAATCAAAGAGTTACTAGTAAACCAACTCCAGGAATAGCTGGCTTCTTCTGGAATCCTAGATCCCTCCCAGCATGGCTTTGAGCATCAATCTAAAGCTGGTTGCTTTAATGGAAATGCAACATTTTGTGGGACAAAAAAAATGCTAAGTCAAGTGCAATAGTGGACAATTTTTCAAAAAGTTTGCAAAAGAAGTTTTCTACAGTTTTCCTCACCCCACTTAAAAACAGTGGGCCAAGTCCTGCCATTGATTTCCATGATGTTACACAGGGCATAAGCCAAAGGAGGGTTTAGTTCAGTGGCTTTGTAGCAACACTAACTAGCAAACAGTAGGCCTGATGTATGTCCATATTGCAAGCCAACCATGCACAGAACTTCCTCTCTCTTCAGTAGGAGTTGTGCAAGTAGGATCAAAGTATTCCCAAGACATCCAGTCTCCTACTGACAGTGCAATGGTAGTCATATCACTTTACATCGGTGGTGGGCAACCTGCGGCCCGTGGGCCGCACGCGGCCCGTCAGGGTAAGCCGCTGGCAGGCCGCCAGACAGTTTGTTTACATTTGTATGGCTGCCCACAGTTCCCAGTGGCCATGGTTCACCATTCTCAGCCAATGGGAGCTGCGGGAAGCGTCGGCCAGCATGTCCCTGCAGCCCGTGCCGCTTCCTGCAGCTCCCATTGGCCAGGAATAGTGAACTGCAGCCACTGGGAGCTGCAGGCGGCTGTGCAAATGTAAACAAACTGTCTGGCGGCCCTCCAGCGGATGCGGCCCGTAGGCCGCAGGTTGCCCACCACTGCTTTACATGTTCAAAACACTGTCCGAACTTTAACTAATTAACCCTCCCAATACCCCTGTGAACAGGAAAATAATTAATGTTCGTTGTTAGTGATCATGACATAAACAGCCATGTTAGCTATTATAGAGCTAGAAACATGACAAATTAAGTATTTGCCAAATTAAGGACAACTGAGTTGGGAAGGGAAGAAAAAAAACTTCTATTTTCAGGATTCTAAAAACAACCTTGTAAAGGTAGGTAGTGTCCTTTGGAATGAGTTATATTTGCTATGCAATTTAATCTATTGCATCTATGTAATTACCAAGAAAGTGATGTTTTATAGAGCCTGATACACACTGACACTACATGAGAAGATATGATTTGATAGATGCCAATCCAACAAGCCAAATGCCTGTCAAAATTCCAAATTAAAATAAACAGTTGCATGACTCTAGCCTTGTAACGGCACACAAGTGCTCTGATCTGTCTCATTCTGTTTGTATTTCTTTTGGTGTCTTTAATTGTATTGATTCTTATGACTCATTCAGACATATAAAAATTCAAACACATATAAAACCATTACATTTTCCATAATAAAAACAACCAGGATCTCTTCCTGTGATCACATATGGATTATGTTATTGTTTTGGCATTTGCTTCTTAGTCTAAATACATTGTCTTTTTCATTTTCTTTTTTTTGGGGGAGGGGCGGTGTGGTTCAGTGAAAATATTCTAAATGACAAAGCAAATGCCCTATGTGAGGGTTACTTAACTTTCTGACATCAGATGTGGCTTTTCCTCAGTTTCCCCTTTTTGCTTGGGCATGTTAGCCCCCTAGACTAAAAGGTGATTTTCTTCTGGGGTAAACAAAAGTTCAGACTCTTTGGTCAAAGCTGTATCTCTAAGGTCTGTGTTTCCTTCTCACCTTGATTGCAGCGGTTTACCAAGTCCTCCTTCTTGGACACAGGAGTATAACCACACTGACTCTAGATGGTACTTCAGTGCCACAGGGGAATACATGCCCTCCTTCTACCACAGGCTCCATTCTGACACCTTGAACACTGAAGCAGACTTCCACTCCAAACTCAACCACCCCAGGCCCCCACTTCCTGTATTTGCTTGCCTCTTAGGGCTTGTCTACACTACCCACTGAGCACTCTCCTGTCGACTCCGGTACTCCACCAGAACGAGAAGCGCAAACAGAGTCGACGGTGGAGCATCAGTGACACTGCGGTAAGTACATCTAAGTACGTCGACTTTAGCTACGCTATTCACGTAGCTGAAGTTGTGTGTCTTAGATCGACTCCGCGCGGTAGTGTAGACAAGCCCTCAGGAACAGTACACACCCCTTAATTCCTATTCTTAAAGACTGTGACAGTAGCCAAAATGCTGGTCAGGAGCTTGTTCTTAAAGGGCTAGCTCAACCTGCTCCAAGCTGCCTTCTCAGATAAAACTTTCACTAAAATGTCTGGCTTACAAAAAGAAATGCTGGAGGGGATGACAAATTTTATGTTAGATCAGCCAACATGACAGAGTAAATAAAAACCACTGAAGTCTCCTATCACCTAACACTGACCTGTAGCTAATCTGCATTATAATATATTGTTTGATTGCAGAACCTACTGCAATATCCTGAAGGAACAGGAAACCTGGGAACTGTTTACAGCCACTCCTACAAGGATGAAAGCTATCATTACCTTCTACACTGTTTTTGTGAGACGTGTGTGGCATGGCAAAGTCTTAGAGTTTAGCTTTACAGGGAGGGTCTGTTTAGGTTAAGGAATAAATTTGGAAGGGGGGGAGAGATTAGGCTTGGTTGATTGCTGTCATGATTACATTACACAGGTTGAAAGACAGTTTCGGCAATCGCTTATCATGCATGGGAAGACAGAATTGTTTGCCATCAGTATAGGCTTCAGTTAAGTTTACTATTCCTTATCTCTTGTTTAATGTAGTACTTCAAAGGAGTGCTGGCTGCTTGTCCTGTGACTGAAGTGTGTAGAGCAATGTGATGCCATATGGGAGACTCAGGTTTGAGAGCAGTCAGGGCACTCCTACCCCTCAGACCGGCAATCACACATTTTTACTGTGACTTTGGGTGGCATTCTAAAGCAGATTTGTTTTTAATCAGTGTACTCAAGTAAATCAGATTAATTAGTTAATCTGCGTATGGTAATTTGAAAGAGTAAAGTTCTATGTAAGTACTAAATACTAATGATCAACAAAAGAAGAAGCCTCAGGTAGATGTATTTTGAACAAGTTTTTATAGCTAACCAGGGCTTTTAGGGTTAGTGTCATCCCAAAGAGTGGAAAACAGAGAAAAGATATCTTACAATGGAAAATCTATGAGCACCTGAGGATACAGTTTAATATCAAACACAGATGATTATCGGTGGCCGGGATTTTCAAAAACAGGAGCCTAAAGTTGAGGTAAATGGGAGCCAATGAATGCTCAAAAGTTTTGAAAACCAGGCAGGTGCCCAAGTATGGACTTAGAAACCTAACTTCAGATTCCTATGTTTGAAAATCCTGAGCTATTTATTTAACTTATGTCTTAGACAGGAAATCAGCAGGACACAAAATTTAATAACCATGAAGCAGTCTATGGACGTGCCAAGTGTGGATGGACAATACCACCATCAAATCTGGAAACCAGACCGTCCTTCACCAGAGGTAGCATTGTTTGCTCAGTGATGTGATTCTGGTGTTCATGCTCCCATCAGACTAACTTTCATAACGTGTAGTAGCAGGGTCTGTCACTGGAGCAGATTTTTTTCAGCAGGACCCAGGAAAGATGGTAGAAATCAGAATATACAACTTGGGGCTATTAATGGGGTTATCGCTGCATGCAATCTGATCTTAGTGATACTGTTCCATCCACCTGGACTGGCTCTTGAAGAAAAATCAAGCCACACAAGGCAATGAGATTTCAAATAATTTGCTGTAGTGCTGAATTATTAATTAATTATTATTTATATTACAGAAGCACCTAGAGGCCTCAACTGAGATTGGGCCCCATTGTGCTACGCACTATAAAACACATAGTATGAAACATTTCCTGCCCCCAAAAGCTTACCATCTCAATAGATAAGACAAGGAAGAGAATTTTACAGAAAGGTGAAGTGGCTTGGCCTTGATGACACAGCAGGACTTAGTGACAGAGCCAGGAACAAAACCCAGGTCTCCAGAGCATAGTGGGCCAATGCCTTAACCACTGGACCACACTACTCTCCTCCAGCTACAAACTTGTCCTGGTAAGCTGATGAGTTTGGTGACATTCATCAGCTTGTCCACAGTACTCTACACTGAGGTGTGGAAATTAATACTAGAATAATGAATATCCTGAGTCATTATCTCATTGTGGGCAAAGCTTCATTTATCAATAGCCAAGACAGATTGGAAAAGCTATCCTCGAATGCCTTTTGGCCTCTGTTACTTCATTTAGTATATATTATATTTAGTATAACAGAAACCTGTTGAATAGGTAACCTAGTAGCCGGTCTGTTTATTAAGGGCCAAGTTGTGATACCCTTTACTCATACTGAATAGTACCTTATAGCATGATTAAAAGCAATGGGACCACTTGTGGAGTAAGGTACTATTCACTGTGAGCAAAGGTATCCTATTCTGGCCCTAAATAGGTAACTGTTTAAAAGTGCAAGAGAGCTCTTCTATTTCATTCACCATGTCTTTGGTATGTCTGAGACCATGCTCTAGTGGTTTCATTCCTTGCTTGAAGACAAGTGAATGTCTCCCATGTCCTTGAAAACCCATTGGCATCCAGTAACTTCATTTAAAGTATGCAAGTATGAGACCTCTGTACAATTAACTCATGTTTTTCTGGTTAAAAAGAGAGAGAGAATTTCAAAAGATTAGTGCGCATGTTTAAATCACTCATACCTGGCATAGTTCAAGAGTATACTTTTTATTGAAAAAGCATTTCACTTTCAAGTATACTAGAGTATTTCAAATATTTCAAGAGTGCTTCTTTCCACTACAGTCTAACAACTAGACATTGCTGCCACACCATTGGGGCTATTATTTAGATGAGGAAGAGCAGGACTACGAACTGGAGACTTTCTGACCTCAAAAATCATGCTTCTGCTATGACTGGCAAATAAGCAGGTCTGTTCTAGCAGAGCTTTCATATTCAATTATTAGCACAATTAATTGATGATGAGAACTAGCTAAATGTTAGGCTAAATTCTTCACTGACTTACACCTGCAGCCCCACTGAAAAGAGTAGGGTACATGGGGTGAAAGTCAGTGAAGATTCTTCCTCTTTTAAAATTATTATTGTTAATAATTATTATTATCAATATTTATATAACTCTGTAAACATGTGAACATATAAGAAGACATGTTCTCTATCCCAAAAATTTATAATTTAAAAAAGACTAGACAAGTAGTTGGACCTATTCAGTTAACTGACAGTATGTGCGTTATTGATGAGGAGAAAAAGGTTGGAGGGATTGCTTGAAAAGATGGGATTTAAGAAGAGGTATGAAAATATGAAAAAAAAGCTATAGCCAGATATGGACAGGGAACATGTATGAAAGGGGAGAAACAAGTTAGAAAGCACAAAGGGAGGAAGGGAGGAAGGCATAGGCGCCGGGAGCACCCATGGAAAAAAATTAGTGGGTGCTCAGCACCCACCGGAAGCCAGCTCCCCCCTCCCCTCCCAGCGCCTCCCACCCGTTGGTGGCCCTGCCAATCAACTCCTCCCTCCCGCAGCACCTCCCACCCACAGTGATCAGCTGTTCTGCGAAGTGCAGGAGATGCTGGAGGGAGGTGGAGGAGCAGGGACGGAGCACGCTTGGTGGAAGGGGTGGAACTGGGGTGGAAAGAGGCAGGGCAGAGGCAGAGCGGGGACGGGAAGAAGAGTGGCAGGGGTGGAGCGGGGATGTGAAGAGGCAGGATTGGAGTGGGACCTTGAGGGCCAGGGTGGAGTGCAGATGGGGTCTGGTGCTGAGCGGAGGTTGAGCACCCCCAGGGAAAGGAGGAAGGTGGTGCCTGTGAATGAAGGGGGCAGTCAGAAAAAAATACTGAAGGAATGCTAAAGAGAGGGAAGGAGAGTACAAATAAATGAGAGCATAGAACTAGGAGTCAAAATATGATGTAGTAAGAGACAGGAAGACTATGCAAGGATTCAGTGAGGAGTGTGATGAGGCTACAGCAAAGACAAAGGAAGGTGATTTGGGGCAGATGGAGTTCAGAAAAGGAGAGATAGAGAGAAGACGTAGGAGAAAATTACCATTTTTCTTTTCTATTTATACACTATATAGGATCTTATACAACGCTCACCCCTGTAGTATCTGAATGCCTTCCTGTGGTGCATTAAGCAATGTGACTACACATCTGTCACATGTGGTTTGTTCTCTCATTGTTGCTCATATTATTTGTAATCAGGTATGAAGGTATCCATTTTGTTCTGAAAAAAAAAAGATATGTTTCAAAAGACAATATAGTGGCAAATGCCTTAGTTGCTTGATGAGCCACATTGTTTTCTAGCTGGGATGGTCTGCAATAAATTTAAGGGCTGGATTTCAGAGGTATGGCGTACTCAAAACTGCCACTGAAATGGATCCATACATTTTTTGTTGGGATTTTCTTTCTCGCCTTGTGTCAAGTTTATTTTATTATGACCCAGATCCACAAAATTATTGGAGTTAGGTGCCTAATTACCCTGAGGAGCTGGGTCTTACATGCATGAGTTTCATATCTTTACCATTATTGCTACAACAGCCATGCAAATCCTAACAACAAAAAAGAATTTTATTAGTCTTTTGAACTCAAATAATTTAATCAAATCTGTGCTCAGGCTTCCATTTTGGGGCCAAAATGTACACAGGGTGGTTCCCATTGATTTCAGCATGGTCCCAATGGATGCATAAGAGGGCTGAAATTGGCCTCTACTGTAATTGTAAGCCTAAATATATGATGTGGTACTTTTTTTTTTTTTGCACTACATTGGAACAAGATACTGATATTTTAGTTTATGAGTCTATTTATCATCAGATTAGGAAGAAAAAGATGGTTAAATTTAGATTTGCACAGAATGGTTTTGATTTAATTTAAAGAATTCAGTGACCACTGGCTTGGAACATCCTTCTGGTGTCATAAGTGAGCAGCAGAGAGATTTTAAAAAGCCGTGCATGTATAGTGAATTGATTCCAGTAGAGAACAAAGAGATGGTCAGCCTTCCAGGTTTAGATGAGGATCAGGTGGTTTCAAGCTGGAAAGAAACATGAGCCCTGGTTTTGTTTCAAGCAGAAGTCTAGGAGCTATCAAAGTTACAGACATTCTAGACTTCTTTAAAAGGGGATGAGAGAGAGAAAACACTACAAAAACATTTGCTACACAGTCTTTCCTATTAATCACTAATTCATATCTAGATATTTTGGAACCTCCCACATCTCTGTGTTGGAACAGAAGCTCTCTAAGGGCAACGTACTGTAATAACTAGTTGTTAAGTGCCATGTGTCACAATTCAAGGCAACTGCACCTGTGTTTCTCCTCCAAGGTAATTTGAGGGAACCCACTCTAGGCTCCCAGCTCCTCAGCCATCACCTCTCTTGGGCAGAGATTTATATTTCACTCCCTCCTGACTGGGGTTTTCCCAGGCTGAACAGTTCACTGCCTACACTGTGATATCCCGAAGACAGACTGCCTAAACAGGCCAGTGTCTGTGCTTTGCTTTCTCTCTGAAGGTTATAAACAGTGTAATTGTCAGTCATTACAAGTGACCATGCCACTCTTTATAAGCAAGCATGTTTATTCTGAAGGTAAAAGCATTACAAAGAAAAAATGTTAAAAACAACAAAAGAACCTACAGGCATGCTAAAAACTTACCAGAGGTCACATTGCAATTCCAGCTTTGGGTCTGGCAGTCAATCCTCCAAACCCCAAAACTGGGTTGTCCCAGTGGTTACAAGTTCATAACGGTCTGAGATTCAGAACCAGAACAATCATGAATAGTTCAGTCTTTCCTTTATATAGCTTGGGCTTTGATCTTGCCTTTATGTAACAGGGGATAAAGAGACAATGGTCCACTCCTCAGGGTAGAGCTTCAAAAAGCTCTGTTTGGGCATAAACAGAGGTGGGGAATTTGCATTCAACTCCCCCTAGCTATTCTCCAGGAAAACTGCTTAATGCTTTTTATTCCAAGAGTTCATTCTTGTCTGACACATTGTTCAATATAGTCCTTTGAACCCCCATATCTGTCACCTGTTCCCCCTTGAGAGGTAACATACAATCCCAACCCACAATAATACATAAAGCGTTTATTTAATACAATGGACTCCAAAGAGACTTAAACTTAATTCAGTAAGGTCTCCCAAGGATACTGCAGGAAATTGCCATATCTGTCATACTGTGTATTAACTAAGGCCAACAAATAACTCCAGGGCACATACCTCTCCTATCAGGTTAGGAATGGGATTGGTGGTTTTCACAATGGAAACTACTGAATACCCTAAACAGAAGCCGTGAGTTTAAATAATTGAATGAACTCCACTGTGAGAAAAAGTAAATGTACTTATAAAAATAGAGAGCACAGAAATGTAGAGCACCAATGAAGTGGCTATGATTGGCAGTGCCCTTCTGTGCCATCATATGTTTAACATGTGCAGCTCTGGGAAGAGTAGCATCAGCACTAGCCGATGGAAACTTCAACTCAGAGACTCCCTTCTTACCCCTATTTGCCAGAGTTGTCAACCTCTGCAGCCTCCTGAGTCAGTTTCTCCCTTAGCAGCTCCCTCCCATTGGGCAAGAAGGCCCCTGCTGTCTTATGGCTCTTCGTTCTACCTGTTCTGGGCTTATAGGGAGGGAGAATGAATATTTTACTCTGCATGGCTCTCTGGCTATCCGCCATGGCCAATGAGGAATTAAGATGTCTTCTTACGTTCACTCTACCAGATCAGAGGGAGCACTGGAGTGGGAATGTAGGAGGTAAGGAGAGTGGCTAGCCAGCTGTGAATAGTCTGTTGGTGGAGGGTGGTCAGGACAAGAGTTCAGTTGGTATGTCTGAAGAGGCAATAATAAGCTGGTATGCAGAAGGGTGTGGGGAGAGGGCATGGGGACAGGAGTGGCTGTGCTGGGAGAAGGGGGTGATTAGGCCATGGAAGCTCACATTTAGGGGGTAATTGCTTTGCTCCAACCAGGTCTTGCATGTCCCGTAGAAATGTCTGGGAACAATTCCTGAAAACAATGTTAAATGATTACATAACTATTTTTCTTTCTTTCCCTCCTTTAATGAATAGAATCAACATTGTTTTCCCAACATACAGGAGAACCTCAGAGTTACTAATACCTTGCGAATGGAGGTTGTTCGTAACTCTGAAATGTTTATAACTCTGAACAAAACATTATGGTTGTTCTTTCTAAAAGTTTACTACTGAACATTGACTAATACAGCTTTGAGACTTTACTATGCAGAAAAAAATGCTGATTTTAACCTTCTTAATTTAAATGAAACAAGCACAGAAACAGTTTCCTTACCTTGTCAAATCTTTTTGTTTAAATTTTCCTTTTAGTTTTCTAGTAGTTTACGCTTAATACAGAACTGTATTTGCTATTCTTTTTTTTTTTTTGTCTCTACTGCTGCCTGATTGCACACTTCCAGTTCCAAATGAGGTGTGTGGTTGCTGGTCAGTTTGTAACTCTGGTGTTCCTAACTTTGAGGTTCTACTGCATTACTGACACAAAAACTGTGAGAACAGTAAAATGCAGTCTAATCACATTGATCAGCTTTTGAATGAATCATTGACTTTGGTCTAGACTACTATACCTCATAAGAAGCTGCACAATTTAATCTCTAAAGAGGAGAGTTTATCATTTAAGGCTATATATAGTGCTATAGTATACAGTAGAACCTCAGAGTTATGAACACCAGATTTATGAACTGACCAGTCAACCACACACCTCATTTGGAATCGGACGTACACAGTCGGGCAGCAGCAGAGACAACAACAAAGCAAATACAGTACAGTACTGTGTTAAACGTAAACTACTAAAAAAATAAAGGGAATGTTTAAAAAAAAGATTTGTCAAGGTAAGGGAACTGTTTCTTTGCTTGTGTCATTTAAATTAAGATGGTTAAAAGCAGCATTTTTCTTCTGCATAGTAAAGCTTCAAAGCTGTATTAAGTCAATGTTCAGTAGTAAACTTTTAGAAAGAACAACCATCATGTTTTGTTCAGAGTTACAAACATTTCAGAGTTACAAACAACCTCCATTCCCGAGGTGTTCGTAACTCTGAGGTTCTATTGTATTTGATTGACCTGTCTCTGTTCTGCAATATGGATTATCTTTGGCTGATACCATCAGTTTGGCATAAAATAACTCACAGAGAGTGTTCCTATTTTGTGCTATCGAATTCCCTCTTTTTTGTTTTGTTTTGTTAGTATTAGTGTCCATTATCAAGTTCCTCAGATATTTGACACTTAGCAAAGGGAAGTTGCAAATAAGTGTTCCTTTGGGTGGAAAATGTAGAGAAAGTTTTTTATTACTCAACTATATTTATTATATCACCATCCCTCTTGCTGTCTTCTGTCTGCTTTAGGTGCCAAACTGTCTGATATTTCATCTATTTTCCATTCTTCACTTTTAAAAAAAGATCTCAGCTGTTCGAAGTTACTTTGTACACTCCTCAGTTCCAACGTAACTGGGCAAAAATGTTCTTCAGAACATTTTTAACCCAGACCCAGGATCAGTTCAGTAATCCCAGTATTCTGAGACTACATTATCATGGTGAACTTGAACTCTATTGATAGAGGTAGCAGCATTTTACATTAATGAATAGAAACATAAGTATCTCTAAGGAAAGTTAATGTTCAGTTCACAAGAATAACTCTTTAACTGTCAATGAAACAAACAGAAAATGTAGATTGTAATTTATTGTTTAATCTCTCTATCACAGTGTCTCATGTGGCCCCCCCATTAACATAATACCTGAGCACCTCACGACAGCCCTGTGAGGTAGGGAAATCCTGTATTATTATCCCCATATTTTACAGATGGGGAACTCAGGCCCAGATCTTCAACGGTATTTAGGTACTTAACTCCCATTGAAATCACTGAAAGACTGATGCCTAAATACCTGAGGATCTGGGCCAGAGAGACTAAGGACCAGATTTTCAAAGGTATTTAGATGCTTACTGGGATTTTCAAAAGCCCCTTGGTGCCTAGCTCCAAGTTGCACACTTCAGCACGTTAGAAAGGTCCCACTCCTTTCCAGAAAGGATCATCTGGTGCGTGGAGCAGGCATGGCTACCTGGAAAGATGTGCTGAGACCACTTCACACATCACCGAGCAAACAGAAAGGGCACTTTCAAATCTGCAAAGGAATGTACGGCGTGGGGCTGACGGTTGGTCACCTGAGGGCAGGGCAGTAGAGTTCAAACCGATGGCCAGAGAGGTGAGAACAGGCATTGTGGGACACCTCATAGAGGCCAGTCGCAGCACTGTAATCACCATAGTGTCTACACTGGCACCGCAGCACTCTAGCCACGGCGCAGAAAGCTCTACGCCTCTCATCAGGGTGGTTTTTTTAGAGCGCTGCATCTGCGCAGTTTCTGCACACTAAGTGGCTTGGCAGTGTGTACCCCTCGGGAGTTACAGCGCAGAAAGCTGCTTTACTGCGCACAAACTTGCCAGTGTAGACGGGGCCTTACTCTTCAAACATTAATGAATGGCTCAGTAATTAGTTCCTCGTGCATTATCTATCTTCTTCTGTGCTCCTGAAAAAGAAAGCCATTTGCTGAGGAATACAAAAAATTCTGTTTTGTGAGAGACATCAACATTGGCAACTCCCTGTTATTTTCAGTAAACAGTAACTTTTCCAACAACCATTAAATCCAGCTTAGATGAAGAAAATATATTGTTGAGAACAAACTTGAATTTTCTGGAGGATGGACTAGGTAACCTAAGATGTCTTTTCCAGGATGCTCTGATTATGTTATGAGACAATCACATTAACTGTATTCCTCTGTGCTGTGTAACTGAACTAATAAGCATCTTATGAATATAGCAGATATTTCTGATTTAAGACTAAAGTGGAACATTATGTTCTTTTTGATGGTCTTTCCCAGGAGTCAGTGTACTGGTAGTCTAATCAAGACAGCATATCAGCTCTGTCCTGTACATCAGAAGAAAATCGCTGAACCATCCATTAGTATCAGGACTTGGAATCCAGTCTCGGAAGTCTAGCAGACTAATGAAATATTTAAGTTGCTAAGATATTTAATCCTATGAACTCCAATTTTTTTTTTAAACACTGGCTGCTGGAGATCATGGTGTTGCTATACTCAGTGGTACTACATTGATTTACGCTAGCTGAAGATCTGTCCTTCAGTCAAACTTATTACTCATTTAGGTTTTGGCTTAAGAAAGAGATATATTTTTTTTTTCCAATTCCATTTAAAGAAACACATCAAGGAAGGTTAATTCTCATAGTGGAGATTTAAACTATCAAAAAATTACTGGAAGAAAAGGTCAAACATGGAAAATTTTATGTTTTTTCCATGACATCTTTTAGACCTCTTATAATTTAAACAAGAGAATAATGTTACTTCAATTTTTCATTTAAATTGCATCCAAGTGTAATACATGTGAGGCATAAATTCAAGCAGTTTAAGATCCTAAGTTTAGTTAATGGTAGCCTTATGCTAGCAAGCTATTGTTCCTTGGACAAGCATACATCCCAATTTTACTGTCAGACAATAAAATGCAGTCTGAATTATTTTTTGGAATGCTGTCAGATGAAGTAAAATGATAAATCTATGAAACCATTTTAAGGTACTTCATCAGTCTAAGAGTTAAAGCCAGAAATGAATCATGAGACTTTTTTTGCTGTTTCACAACTCGGAAAAAATAAATTTATATTTTATAGAACCTGTAAAAATGTAAGATAAACTTTTTTTTTTCTGTGTCTAACTTCTGTTTGTCTTGCTTACATGAGTAATCCCTTTGAAGCCAATAGGGGTATTTGTATGAGTAAGGCAAGTGAGATTTGGCCCACAATCTTAATTACAGAACAGGGTTAATGCAGTAGTAATAAATCTATTAGCAAACTTTGAGCAGAATAGCATTTGGATTTCCTATACTAAGATACATGAATCCTAATCCACATAAGAAATTGACTACAAGTCCCAAAATTGCAGAATACCTGCTAGTCAGTAAGCCTCAGTTCCTCTTTGTCTACTAAAATGTTATGTAAGAGAAGAAGGGAATATACCTCTTTTTTGGCAAATTACATTGAAAACAGCAATTTGTCTCAATAGGGTGGGTGAGCTGAGCCCATGAGGAAAAGTGAGTTATTATGGAGTGTGGTTTCATTAGCTAATTTAAAGATAGTCTCAAAATTATCATCATTTATATAAAGAAAGACATCCGACTATGGCCATGAAACACTTCTAACCAAGTTTGGAAAGCAAAGCTCAAGCAATGAATGATCTATATGTCATAAATCAATTCTTTGGCTGCGTACACGGGTGAGTGAAGAAAAAACATTGAATAAGCACAAGTTTTAATATTCTTACAATTATAAACAGTTCTTTGTTTTTCTTTTCCTCTTAAGTGCCTATGGGCGTGGATTATGGAAGCAGAACATTCATAAAACATCTGGTGTTCAGCTTGATGCTATAATCAATGCGCTGACTTCTTTTTTGTTATGTTGTGAAAAAATGTGTTCAAACCATTTAACTAAGAAGCAAATTTCCCACTGACTTCAATGGGAGCGGGATCTGGCCTAAGCAACAGTATTCACATTACAGAAAAAGAGTATATATCTTTTGTGTCTGATTGTTTATTTGTTAATATGCTACTGGGCTGCTGCTGAGCCACAGAGCAGGTATTGGTTTGAGAAAGTGCAAACTCATCCTCACGGCCCCCCTAATGTTAACCAATCCTGACCAGAATGGACTATATCCCGTAGTGAGATAACAGTCCAGGCCCACATTCTGAAAGGTATTAGGCACCTAAAATCCAGGGCTTAAATTCAGCCAGAGCTGTCCAGAGCACTGCTCCAGGTAAATATTTTCAACCCCGCTGGAGTTTTCATAGTATGTTGGGGATGGTATGGGGGGCTCCAGGAAATGCTCTATAAGAATTTAAGCCCTGCCTAAATCTCATTGATTTCAATGACATTCAGGCATCTGAATACCTTTGTGGAGCTGGGCCTTAGTTTCTATGCCCATTCAGTCTCTTGCATCTTTGCTGATAACATTAACAAGGAGCTAGATTTCCAAAGGAGCTCAGCACACAACAGCTCCCCTATTTTTCAATGAGATAGTAAAACTGGGAGGCATAGTTTACCAAATGAGCAATAACCCATAATGAGAGTAAGAAACTGACTTTGCACCTTAAAATGCCTCACTTGTTCTCACTGTACTTTTGAGAAATAAGAGCCAGATTTTCCGAAGTTGCACCCAGCAATTCCCTTGGAGAACAAAGAAACTGTTGGGCACTGAATACTTTTGAAAATCTGCCTCTTTATGTGAGTGCTGAGCATTTCTGAAAATCTGGCCCAATGGTGCTGCTTTTTGTTACCTGCATACCTGCCCACTGGGAAGTGGATTGAGACCAGAATCTTCATCTACTTTAGAAGACAGAGCATTCTAAGCTCAGTTAAAAAGCAAATAAGACCAAAGCTTTCACTTCATTCTCATTGATAGTAACACATATAGTGATACCTGTGACATTCCTGATGCCAAATGAAATGTTCTTTTAATCAAATGCCTTGTATGCAGAATCCATTTAGACAACTTACATTTAAGTTACAGAATGGGTGAATAATATAAAAAAGTCCAAACATATTCAACATAATTTTCAAATCACTTCACTTTGTCCATGTTCATTCCGCTTTAATATTCATTCTTTGTTGAAAAGATTGAGCTTCCCTTCCCAATTCACAGAAATTGCATTTCAAAGTCACGTATGTAAATATTAATGGAAACCAACTTGTTAATTGGTAAATGCAAGTATCCACCACAGTGGAGAAGTTCTCACATACTCAGCCAGCCAGGGACTGGGAGCAGAAACAATTCTATGATTATTCTGTCCAATCACAACTAAGCAACACAGCTCAAGTTTCAAATATTCACCATCAATGCATAAAGTAAAAAAAAAAAAGACACCAATCAGATAAATGCCAATAAATACATTTGGGGAAATCACCATCTGCTCATGGATATTCCATGAGCACAAAAGAGGCACAATTAGTTGAATTAATTACTCACTGCAAATTATGCTCTCAGCTTTAAGTGATAGTAGTCAATGTTTCTGTTCTGGGTCAATTTTAGCTCATTCATTATTGAAGTCAATGGGATTTTGTCTTCGTAACAGCTGAATGAGGACGGAAGGATTTAGCCTAAGTGTACCTTTGCATTGATACAAAAAGGGCTGGCTTGAGAGTGCATATTCCATTTGAAACAAATTCCCTTCACTCTTCAGGGACAAATTACCATATAAGGAGCTGGGGTTTCTTCTTTTTTTCCCCGTCATTCCTATTTTGTTTTTCATACTTACCGTAGTTTAAATGTATTTCTTTAATTTATTCATTCTGTTTTTGCTTTGGCAATTTGTAGGTAAATTACTAGTTTCCTTCCATCTTTCTTCATAGGAGCCAGAGCCAGGAATGCTCCTGGTTAAGTTCAGCAGGAGAATATCACTTCAGACCCCTCAATGTGCCCCAGAAAGGTCCCCCTCTACCACCTAATGCACTGTGGCAGGGAATGTATTACTCCTCATTTGAGATAGGGGGAATGAGTAGATACTGGAGCACCTATGGATTGTCAATACATTGAGGTAAGAGGTTTTGCTGTGTAACCTTTAACTAATGGCTCTCTTCACTTTTCTCATTTTCAGATCTCAGGAGTTTGGGAAGTGCTGAAGAAGTAGTGAATGAACTGACATGGCTACCCCCAATACATTAAGTTTATTGGGGGAGGGGAGTGGCCTCTGTGCACACGCACATGTGTGTGTGTATATACCATTGGTTTTGCTCTTTGTGTTGAGCAGGTAAATCCTCATGGGACAAAAAATATATTTATATATTTTGGAAATGTTATTGAAGTTGTATTTTTCATCCTCTCGGCACTGCAGGTAACCAGCATGCAAGTGGCTGGACAGGTGACAAACATGGGGGGCGGGTGAACTGCCTGTTGTGGGAGGCTAGCCCCCTGCCCCTCCCCTTCTGCCCGAGGCCCCAGCCCTCCCTCCCCTCCCCCGCCAGAGCCCAGAGGCCCCCCAATGCGGCTGCTAGCCCCCCAGCCGTGGGCCATCCCAGTGCCCCCAGTTCCAAGGGGGCAGCATGGCCCCCCCTCACCCCGAGTACTGGCTGCAAACTGGAGCATGCACCAGCTCCAGACACCTGAGTCCTGGCCACAAGCCGGCCCGCCCCAGCAGAAGAGCAGGAACTGGAAGCAGGCAGAAGGGAGCTTGGAGGCAGAGCATGGGCAGGGCCACACCAGGCTGTTTGCAGAGGCTCAGCCTCCCCTAGCCTGTGATACCCACCGCCCATGGTGACAAAGGCAATGTCCTGATCTCCCAACACTGTCACAGAATAATGAACAATAGCATTGTGAGATTGCACAGGGAAGGCAGAGGCAAAGATTGCATACTGGCAATGTGCAAAGTGACACCGTGGCCAGTAACAAAGCATAGCCATGATCAGAGCAAGTGCAATCAGAATGGTGCATGAACGTGTTGTGTGTATATGAGTGGTTTGATTCTCCACTATCTTCTATAGTCATTTCCATGTGTGCAAAATGTATGTAAAACATATGGGGTGGGGGGGTTGAAATCCTGGCAAAACTTTCATTGACTTTGGTGGACCCAGGATTGAATCCTGAGTGATTTGGTACTGTTTAGCACTGGTAGATATATAAATGATCTGAGTAGACTCAGCCCTGGGGTATGTTACAGATGTGCTAGGGCAGTGGTTCCCAAACTTATTCTGCTGCTTGTGCAGGGAAAGCCCCTGGCGGGCCGGGCCGGTTTGTTTACCTGCCGCGTCCGCAGGTTCGGCCGATCGCGGCTCCCAGTGGCCGTGGTTCACTGCTCCAGGCCAATGGGAGCTGCTGGAAGCAGCGCGGGCCGAGGGATGTGCTGGCTGCCACTTCCCGCTGCCCCTGTTGGCCTGGAACGGCGAACTGCAGCCAGTGGGAGCCGCGATCGGCCAAACCTGCGGACGCGGCAGGTAAACAAACCGGCCCGGCCCGGCCCGCCAGGGGCTTTCCCAGCACAAGCGGTGGAACAAGTTTGGGAACCACTGCACTAGGGTGTTTGCCACTCTAAACTGCACTCATGTAAACAAATGAAGGCCTTTTAATTCAATCAATCTGAAAACTGGATAACAAGAACCCTACAGATTTTCTCACATTAGATTAGACTTCTATTTAAAAGAAGAAATCGGTGACCACTTTCCTCTCCATTAGCAGCATTCTGAACAGGTTTGTTTACTTATAAACACACTCACAACCACAGTCACTTGTACAAGATCATGTACTGATTAAATGAAAAGCCACACAAGCCTCTTCACATTGCAGGAAACCTTGTCATAGCTTTGCCTTGCCTACACATTAATGAAAAAATCCTATGTTTTGTAAATAAGCTCTCCAAAGTCTGGTGGAAAAGTGCTTTCTTCCTCATTTCATCAATAAGGTACTATGTGACTTAAAAAAAATTCCACTGCTCTAGGAAAACGTCTGTTTCCTTTTAATGTCCAGATTTAGCAAGTTTTTCAAAGCCCTTCTTATTAAGAAAAGTTGTGGCTGGGAACATGGATAAGTAGCTACAGCTATTCCAGAACATTATAAATATTCAGGTAAAGATATTTCAGAATTATCCTCTAAGGTGGGCTTTATTGTCTCCTAGGGCCCACCTACAGCTAGGTAAGGGCCTCCCAAAGTGAAATGGATGGCCCCAAATGATCATAGGTGTTTTTTTAAAAATAAACACAAAATTAGTTTCACACCTACTTAGACAGTTTAGAATTTTAATGTGCAAAGTCTGCCAGCTCTTTGCAGTGAAATAAGGCCGTACATTCAAACTCCTTAAAGCCAATCAGAAAGCAGGGCAGAATACTACCCATTTTGCAATAGGAAGCACTACTCAGTTCTAGACTTTATTATTAATGAATAAGGTATTACTTGCTATCATTTAGCATTCATATGAGCATTAAAACAGGGATTGAGTTAAACTAAAAAACTCCAAGAAATTCAGAGGTAAGAAGAGTCTGCTTCATTTTACTGTGCCGAGAAGCTGCAGCACATATGGGACCAGATCCTTTGGTCTGGGTGATCTGGGCTTCCCTGTAGGGAGGGATGCCCAAAGGTAGGTTTACTGTACACCACCTTTGCAGATCCCCAATACAGAGGCTAGTTTTACCCCCCAGTGCAACTTAGTGTAAACCATGCTTTACTTAACCACCATTTTCCAGGAAGAGGATACAAGGCTGCAGCTGACTCTGGGCCAGCTGAGGATCCCCACTATGCTACCTGGGAAAAACTTTAGGAGGCCAATTAAGCTGATGACATGGTTTCTTTGCACTACCAGAGAAGTATAAAGGGGCCATAGGACAGCTGAAGATCTGGCCCATAGTAATAAAATCATGCTGTCTTATCACATTCTTTGCAGTCACAATTAACAAATGTCATAAGTCTAACTTTTTAGCAAGGGCTACATCTGAATTTCTTGGGTTTTGTAGATCTAAGTCATCTAGATTTGTAGTGTTTTAACAGACTAAAACAATTCTTTTATTGGCTTGTGACCTGGTCCTTAATACTCAAGGAATTAACTCCAGCTTTGGTCTCCTCTCCCCTTGCATTAGTAATCAGGGTATATAATAGGGGTGGCCAAACTGTGGCTCTTTTACCATTAAAGTGCAGCTCCTGGAGCCCCCCACCACCCTCCCACCATTCTCCACCTACCAGACTGAGGCGGGGGGGGGGGGGCGGGCGGAAACTCGAGACCTCTGCCTTGCAGCAGGTTGTTGGGGTAGAGGCTTCTGCCCAGCGGGGAGGGGGGGGGGTCTCTGAGCTTCAGCTGGGAAGCTCTCGAACTTCTGAAGATTGTTGTATACGTCTCGGAGGGTCAGTAAGTTTGGCCACCCCGAGTATATAGTTTTGAAGGGCTATATGTTGAGATGGAAGGTGGAGAATGCCTGAGGGGAGGCAGGGCTCTGCACCCAGGTGTTGAGGTGAAGGGACACCTTCCATGGTCAGAGGCATAGGCGCCAACTTCTGATGGCACTGGTGGGTGCTCAACCCCCCCCACCCCCAGCCCCACCCAAACTCCACCCCTGCCCTGCCCCCATTCCAACCCCTTCCCCAAAGTCTCTGCCCCTATTCCAACCTCTTCCCCAAATCCCCGCCCCAGCCCTGCCTCTTCCCCACCTCCTCCCCTGAGCATGCCATGTTCCCACTTCTCCCGCCTCCCTCCCAGAGCTTGTTATGCCACGAAACAGCTGTTTTGCAGTGGCAAGCACTGGGAGGAGAAGCGGGGACGTGGTGCGCTCAGGGGAGGAGGTGGAGGCGAGGTGAGCTGGGGCGGCGGGGCAGGGAGCTTGGCTGCCGGTGGTTGCAGAGCACACACCAATTTTTCCCCATGGATGCTCCAGCCCTGGAGCATCCACGGAGTCGGCGCCAATGTTCAGAGGGTTTTTCTTATAGTGACTTTTTATTAATAATGAATATTATTTGTAGCACAGTAGCGCTGCTGAAGAGCCCAGTCAGGGATCAGGGCCCCATTGTGCCAGGCATTGTTTTGATTTATATGGATAAAGATTTGTTCCCCCTGAAAAAGCTTTACTGATTCTACTGCTTTATTTCTGTTGAGTCACTCCTTCAGCTTACACTGACCTGTAAACCCCAAAGTATCTGAGTTTGATAGCAAAGTTTTCCATAATTCTTTCATTGTCCTGCATGTATTCATTTTATATTTCTAAGATTCATTCGTGTGAAGCTATAGCCTTTGCCTTGCTGTGCCACTCACTATAATGCTCTACGTCTAATCTCCTTGCAATTAAGATCCTTGGTATAAAAAGGTTCCTCTGAGCATAGAGTTTGAAACATTTAAAGGTCCATTAAATACTCATTTAAATTATCAAGATTTTTTTTTAAATAGTTTATTCCGGAAGTTTTAGCAGCTTTACCAATTCTTGCCATGTAAATATCAGAGACAAAACAATAATCATTACACAGTGTGCTTTTGTTTAAAGAAACATACAGTAATATATTTTGGCATGCAGTCATGCAAGTACTTTTGCTGCTGTTGTTGACAAGGCTATAATGGAATAATTGACGTTTAATAAGAGGCCAGTTCATGCTAGTAAATTCAAAGTACAGTAGGGTCATTTACATTATTCTTCACGTACAGCAGTTACTTGATCCTCTGAAAACACTGCTCTACAGCCAAAATGCTTCTGAAATAAATGTAGTCAAACTTTACTAATTCTGGGTCACTGAGAACGAAAATGATACTTAAAATTGTTGATTGGCTCTAGTTTTCAAGATATGCTATTGGGTCAGTATACACGACCCTTGACTTGGGAATGGCGGAGGATAAGTGAGTTATAAAGGGAAGGGATCTCAATTTAAACCAGAAATGACCAAAATACATCTTTGACTGGATCTATGAATAAATCTATGACTGGGTTTGGATAGTACTTGCTTTTTAGGCAAAACAATGAAGGATGCAATCTGAAGCTGGTATTGCATCATACATGATGTGAATTGCATCATGTTATTCCTAGAAGTCAGGGATGATGCAATCATAACGAAGCTTACATCACTCTGCTGAACAAATTGGCCTATATCAGCTCTAGAAATCATACAGTGTCGTGCTCTCTTCTTTGTCAGTGTTTGATTTTGCAAAGGGACACATTTCTGTTTAGCCAAAGTGAGCAGAGATGCCTCGTACTTGTGTGAACAGTGCAGATAACTTCTGCTATGTTTGTGGTGAAGTGACTTTTGCATCACAAAAGCGCAGTATAACCACTATGGTTAAGAAAGTCTCTCACCTTTATTTTGGCTGCAAAATTGGAGATCAGGACAAGAGATGGGCCCCACATATATGCTGCAACACTTGTGCAACAAATCTTCGCCAGTGGTTGAACAGGAAAAGGAAATCTATGCCTTTTGCAGTGCCAATGATTTGGAGAGAGCCAACAGATCATACAAGCAATTGTTACTTCTGCATGGTGCCTCCAGTTGGGAAAGGTGTGTCAAAGAAGAAAAAGTGGACTGTGCATTATCCAAACATTCCATCAGCTATACGCCCAGTACTCCACGGAGAAGGACTGCCGGTTCCTGATGCACCAGAATCATTCTCACTTGAGTCAGATGAGGAAGAGGAAGAGGATGAAACTTCTGGTCCTGAACCATCAATGTCACAGGACCCACATTTTCTCCCATCCTCCTCCTCTGAACCACACCTCATAACACAAGGTGAACTGAATGACCTTGTCAGGGATTTGGAACTACCCAAGAGTAAGGCAGAGCTGTTGGGCTCCAGACTACAGCAGTGGAATCTCCTGGCAGGTGATGTTAGGGTTTCCATGTTCCGTGACCGTCAAAAGGATCTTGTCTCATTCTTCTTCATGGAAGGTGATCTTGTAGCCTGCAACAACATCCATGGTGTGATGGCAGCCCTCAACATCGTTCACGATCCAGATGAGTGGAGACTGTTTATTGATTCATCAAAGACGAGTCTTAAAGCTGTTTTACTGCATAATGGCAATGTTTTGCCATCAATTCCAGTTGGTCATGCAGTCCATATGAAGGAAACCTATGACAACATGAAACAACTTTTGAGGTGCATAAACTATGACCAACATCAGTGGCAGCTTTGTGGCGATTTGAAGGTTGTTGCTCTCTTGCTTGGTCTGCAGACTGGATACACAAAGTACTGCTGTTTTCTCTGCGAATGGGATAGTCGTGCAAGAGATTCCCACTACATCAAGAAAGATTGGCCACTCCGACAGTCATTGGAGCCTGGGAGGAAAAGTGTTCAGCATCCACCACTTGTTGAATCAAGGAAGATTTTGTTAGCACCCTTACACATCAAGCTGGGTCTGATGAAGAACTTTGTCAAGGCCATTGACAAAACACAAGCAGCTTTCAAGTACCTCCGTGGAAAATTTCCAAGGTTAAGTGAAGCTAAGATAAAGGAAGGTGTCTTTGTTGGTCCTCAGATTCGTGAACTTCTTTGAGATGATGCATTTGACCATGCACTGCGTGGCAAGGAAAAGACGGCATGGAAAGCCTTCCAGTTAGTGGCAATAAATTTTCTCGGAAACAACAAGGCAGACAACTACAGGTTGTTGGTGGAAAACCTCCTCAAGGCATACAAAAGCCTTGGTTGCAACATGTCACTAAAGATACATTTTTTGCACTCTCATCTAGATTTTTTTCCACCGAACTGCGGAGCAGTGAGCGACGAGCACGGCGAGTGATCTCACCAGGACATTGCAACAATGGAGAAACGCTATCAGGGCAAATGGAGCCCATCAATGCTTGCAGACTATTGCTGGACAGTGACAAGAGATGCTCCATTTAATTAATACAAGAGACAAGCCAAGAAGCGCCGAGTAGACACTGAATAGGACTAAACTATGTACAGAATAGTTTTTTGCCTTTTGTTTCATAATAAATTTTATTTATATAACCCTTTTGCTGATTTTTAAAGTGTTACATAAACAGGACAGGTGAAATATTATCCTGTAAAGCAACCATGAACACATGAAAAGCCCTAGGTTTACAATTTATGATTAAAACTCTACTATCTACACAATATACATAGACATAAAATGTAAACACTTAAATATCTTAGAAACAGTAGCCAATCAGTTGTTTTAATTGTCATATTTGAATTCAGCACATCAAAATACATAATAAATAGCACATTTTATCTCTGAAGCAGACGACTTCTCAAAAATTGTAGACTAGTGAAATCAACCAAAAGTTTAGACAAAAGCTTGCTTATTTTTTAATTTAAATTTGAAAGAGGATATTCAAATTTGTGAACAGTGCCCATGTCGTATTGGCTTACACAGTATAATACGACACAGAGTGACACAGCACATTGTAATGTGATGCAACTTGTTCCCCTCACTCCCATACAGCAGATCCAGCAGAAATGTGGTAGATAGCAATGGAGCGAATACAAAAAATCTTGACAAATTATTTCCAGTTCCTCCACTGCATCTTTAAATCAACTGAATTTAAAACCAACCAACCACAACAACCTTGATAACATCCAAATGTAACTTCAAAGCTTCCTTCAGACAGCACTTGAGATTCAAGATGCCTAGAACTGTAGAAACAGATTTCATTCTGGAGTTGTCATGTTTGAGCTCCAAAGAAAGTAAGCCCAGACTGGCAGAAAGAGAAAGTGAACACATATGAGAGTGAGTCTGTAGCCTGGTGGTTTGTGCACTCTCCTAGGATGTGGGAAACCCTGACTCCAGTCCTCTTGCTTCAATCTGTAGTGTTGGGCCCAGTCTAGAATGCGCATACTATACTGGTTGTGGAGTTCTATAAGTTCTGTTTGCTACATAGTGCATCAAAATTAAATTTACATACGTGAGAAAGAGTGTTTCTTTAAAGCATAGCAAGTCATTTTGTTTTAGAATAGTACCCCAGGGGTACACAGGAATAGGAAGGGAGGTTATTTTTTTTTTGTCTTTGATAAGGACAGGTACGTACCTTTAAAGCACTGGATCACATGATATTAAGCGTCAATTTTGAAAGGGAAGGTGAAATTAAGTGACAACTCTTAAGCCAGCATGAGTTATAAAAGAGCTGTGGAACAAATCCTTTGAAGGCCTTTGGGATCTGTGGAAAGTTAAGGTGTAGTGAGGTAAGCTGAAAGTTTGAACTGTTTTGTTTTTCTGTTTGTAAAAATGTGGGAGCGGGGTATTTATTTCCTATGATGATGCTGAATGGCTAAACGGGAAATCTGGCTACATGAATGCAGCTGCCTGAGTTAAACATAGAATTTCAGTCTCTGGAGAATTTCTTAAATGCTGACACATGAGGAGCCCTTCACAATCCAACTGACCTAGCAACAGAAAACAAATGCATAAGGATGCAGAAAGACTATAGTGTGTCTGATTCCACAATAGTTACTTGCCTTCTACACTTTGGGCCTTATTTTCAGTTAAACCCCTTGACATTACTCCAGCAAGGTAACTATAGGGCCCAGAAAGTTGTTATAAATATAATTTGCACACTTTCACACTGCCAGAGTGATGTGAGGCATAGACTGTGGTGCTGGGGAGAGATCCAGGCTATGGCCCAACCATGTTTAAGCAAGTGCATGGAAAATAGGGTTGCCACCTGGGTGGTTTTTGACCAGCCTGGCCAGTTTTCCTACTCTCTTGACAATTGCCAGTCAAGAGACATAATTTTCCAGGCTTTTTGCTGCATGCATGTGTGGCTGCATGCACAGTGATCCTGTAACTAGCGGCCACACACATCATGGCTAGGAGTGCACTGCAGCCAGCAGCTGGGTCCTGCTCTGCGTGCTGCACGCTGGGCCCTCACCTGACAGCTACCAAAACTGCTGGGGCTCCTTTTGGTGTCAGGGACTGGCTGGGAAGCAGGACAAACCCATCACGCAAGGATGAGGCTCGCCAGCTGGGAGAGATAAATGGAAGGAGCAGGGCGGGGGAGGCAGGGGCTTCTGGGAAGGGACAGTAAGGCAGATCCCTTGAGGACTGAGGCTTCTCATATAAGGGAAGAGTAATGAGACTGGGACTTTTCAGCTTGAAAAAGAGACGACTAAGGGGGGATATAATAGAGGTCTATAAAATCATGACTGGTTTGGAGAAAGTAAATAAGGAAATGTTATTTACTCTTTCTCATAACACAAGAACTAGGGGTCACCAAATGAAATCAGTAGGCAGCAGGTTTAAAACAAACAAAATGAAGTATTTCTTCACACAACGCACAGTGGAACTCCTTGCCAGATGATGTTGTGAAGGCCAACATTATAACAGGGTTCAAAAAAGAACTAGATAAATGCATGGAGGATAGGTCTGTCTGTGGCTATTAGCCAGGATGGGCAGGGATGGTGTCCCTAGTCTCTCTTTGCCACAAACTGGGAATGGGAGAGAGGGGATGGATCACTTGATGATTACTTGTTCTGTTCATTCCCTGTGGGGCATCTGGCATTGGCCACTGTCAGAAAACAGGATACTGGGCTTGCTGGACCTTTGGTCTGACCCAGTGTGGCCATTCTTATGTTCTGGGAGGGGGTAGATGTAGTGGGTCATGGACCGGAGTGTCAGATTCTGGTAGAAGCAGTGGTGCCTGAGAGGGGAAAAGGAGGGTCAGCTAGGGGGCGGGGTGGAGGGCCTAAATAGGGCTCCACAGACCCTGATGTAAGAGGCCTTAGTATAAATGGGATTTGGGCTCTTTATCTTTGGAGGTCAACCTGACAGTTTCACAGTTCCTACTGCACTGGGTGCTCGGGGCCTCCCTCTGTGGCACTAACGTAATATATACCACATACATGCAAGATGTGAAAAAGTGTTATGGCTGCAAAGCCGAGCCCTCAAAAGTTTGGGTTTTTTTTAAAAAAATCTAAGATGAGGTTGTCTATGAAATGTATAAAGATTTCACTTGAGTAGTCCTAGGCAATTACATTTAAATAGCCCTGATCTTGAAGGAATAATTAGCATGAGATACAAGCTTCTTTTTTTTTTTTTAAACTGAATATTTGTTCCAGACCCCGTGCCTGTCATCAGATTCAATACAGTTCTGTGAGGGGACAGGGGTCTGCCCATGCAGAATCAGCTGCAATGTTGGGGACTTGGAGTCTGAACTGTCAGTTTATAACATACAAAGGGAATTATTGTTAACTTGCCTATGCTGACAAGCAATACAAAAACCGTACACATTGTATTTGTGCTTTTTACCTTGCTGTAACTCACAAAGAGGAGTTGCAATTTCTTCGAAAGAAATTGCAAAACCTTGAAATAGCAGTGCTGTTCCTAACGAAGCATACAGAAAGCAGTTAATCATTAATTTGTCATGGTTCATAGTTGCTGTCTGGTTTGCTGTAGATAGTTTGATATAGTGCCTTCCAGTAGACTTAATGCTGTCATTAAGAGTCACAAGCTGGATCTTTATCTAAACTATTATCACAGTCCAGACATAGCATTACAGCCTCTTTCTTTATAAGCCCAAGTTATGGAATTCAGAAAGGCTTAAAACTTAATAAATACCATGGTTTTTATGGTAATGGAACAGCTGCAGTGGCAGTCACACACACGCCCTGACTGAGACGGCCTCAATGCTGTAAACAGGTGCACCTAAAGGCTGAAGCTGTTTTTTTTTTTTTAATTCAGGACACTAATTTCATTGTCAACGTCTAGCTTTACAATTAAGTATGTGTTAGGATAACGTAAAGGAATTCAGACACATCTGGTGAGCTGACATTCCAGGCTCATTTTTTGTTAGGCTGAATTTTTGAACTGAAATTGCAGTTATCATTGTGGAGTTCATATAGCAGACGACTTGTGGAAAAAATACCTTTGTTATTTCTGGTAATAATATTCCATAGGATCTGGGGAGACTGCCATCAGAATAATAATAAATTACTGAAGAATGGTGTGAACTGGGGTGCATAGCACTAAAATAAGTAAGAAACCTGTATTTTTAAATCTCAAACATAGCCCGGGGTCAGATTTATATCTGCTTTGGAGGGACTTGAGTTTAACTACATTACAGTGCATGTGTGGTTGAGAAGGTACATTTGAAAACTTTGGCCTCAGTGTCTTATCCAATATTATACAGCAAGTCAGTATAAGAACCAATATTAGAAGGAAGTTCTCTCGATCCTTGGAACTATGCCTAATCCACTAATACATAGTAGATGCACTTTCCTCCCCCGCCCAGAGCCACTATCCACTTGCCTACCTATCTCTTGGAACTTATATTTAAGTTAAATATCAACAGTAACTAACTGTATTGCATATTCCTATCAGTTTCCCTCCTTGTGAAGCTGATGCAATGGATTTAGTTCAATGAGTCACACAAACGCTTTCATCTCTCCTGTCTCTTTATACCACCCCAAAGTCATGCTAGGTGAATTTATCAATAGGGCCAGTTTTAAATGTGCCTGTCCATTGTCACATAGCCAAGTAGTGACAGGACATATAGCCACAATGCAGATGCTAATAACTACATAGGCTCCGTCTACACTACATGCTACTGGCTGCGGCATGTAGTGTATGTATAGCTTCACCCCACCGTGAAAAGCAGGCTGCACCCGCACTGAACTGTGTAGCTACACGTGTCAGTGAAAGGGTCTGGCAGAGGGGAAAGGCTTCAGCAGCTCCACACTGCTGGTGTCTTTCACAGCAGCAAGGCTCTGGCAGTGGAGCAGGAAATGGGGAAATGTTTCCTAGCTTCCAGAGTCTTCCCCTGCTGTGGGAAAAGGCTTTAGTAACAAAGACTTGCCCAAGCCTTTCCATGCTGCCTCCCCCCCCACACCCGCCAGAGCTCTGCCCACTACTGGAGCCTGTCCCTGTGGTGGGGAAAGGCTTCAGTAGTGGGGCACTACACTGCTAAAAATAACAGTGTGGACAGGGAGGCATTGCTTGGGTGAGTAGAGAGATTGTAGGGTAGGTATTCATCTACCTACCCACACCCTTCAGATATGTCTTTACTTGCCTAAGCCATGCCTCAGCAGCTATCCAGCTATTCATCCCTCTGGCAAGGGCAGGGGACAGCTATGTGGGTATGTACTCTACATGCCACCAGAGAAACATGCAGTGTAGCCATATCCAGAGAGTGCTGCACCGGCCATAAAGCCCAGACTCTTCCCTATAGAACAGTGGCACTGAGGAGTGTTACATTGCCTCAGTAACCCTGGATGGCGTCAGTCTGGCCACTTTCTGCCCTCAACCCTGTCTGTTCTGGTTTTCACAGCAATCGGATAAGTGTTGCTATGCCGTTTGATGGGAATAGGGCCACTGCTCAGTATGGATTACACACTGCACCTTTTCTGATGTTAATGAGGGCATCTCTCACAAAATTAGATCTGTTCAAATTCACATGCATTTTATGCTTCTTCACACTTTGGAATAAAATAAAATAAAATAAGAAAATGTATTTATTATATGTTCTGTACTTGCTGTTGCAACTCTGTCCATGCTAGTGCATTGTATTATACTGCCCACTCGCATCTCCCTAGCCTACATACTGTGTGTTATCACACACTTGGAAAGGAACACAGAGGTTCCATTTATTAGTTGTGTTACTGAACAGTACTCCTGCTTATATTTTTTTCCCATTTAACCTTTCACAACATTAAACTTCTAACTAAACTTTTCAGCTTAGACCTCTCTTTCTTGACATCATCATAGATCTATACATATTAAGACAAAGTTCATTTTCTTCAGTGAGACTTTTTATTACTTAACAGTAGCTCCTAGGTACCCTGTCAAAGATCATGACTCCATTGTGCAAACAGGTAAAAGACAACAAAGGAACCATAGAATGCACTGAACTTTTAAATGTACTGTGACAAAGTTCCTCCTCTATCTTGGTGGGTCCTGCACTTATTGGCGGATTTTCTTGCCTCAGAGATTCACCATGTGGATTGGGGAACAGCCCAGAGATCTTCCCCTCTGGAAGAACCCACAGTCCAGGTCAATTGGGAGATTTGGGGGGAACCCGGGCCCACCCTCTACTCCGGGTTCCAGCCCAGGGCCCTGTGGACTGCAGCTGTCTATAGTGCCTCCTGTAACAGCTGCATGACAGCTACAACTCCCTGGGCTACTTCCCCATGGCCTCCTCCAAACACCTTCCTTAGTCTCACCACAGGACCTTCCTCCTGGTGTCTGATAACGCTTGTGCTCCTCAGTCCTCCAGCAGCACACCCTCTCACTCTCAGCTCCTTGCGCCTCTTGCTCCCAGCTCCTCACACTCACACCATAAACTGAAGTGAGCTCCTTTTTAAAACCCAGGTGCCTTGATTAGCCTGCCTTAATTGATTCTAGCAGCTTCTTCTTAATTGGCTCCAGGTGTCCTAATTAGCCTGCCTGCCTTAACTGGTTCTAGCAGGTTCCTGATTACTCTGGTGCAGCCCCTTCTCTGGTCACTCAGGGAACAGAAAACTACTCATCCAGTGACCAGTATATTTGCCCTCTACCAGACTCCTGTACCCCACTGGTCTGGGTCTGTCACAGTACCTAGTGCTTTTGAAGAAACTGAGGGCCAGATTCTCAGCTGGTGTAAATGTGTATAACTTCATTGATGTAAACAGAGCTACACCCATTTGCATCAGCTGAGAATCTGCCCTGAGCCTTTCACTCCTCTCTTTCCTTCAGAATTAATTGTAACAATGGGATAATCCCAATGAGATGAAGCATGAGTCTCCAGTTATCTGTCTTCTTTCATATCTATCAGTAATTAAGGGCCTTCCTTGCCCTTATGGAAAAGTCCTATAGTATGTAATAGGGATGAAATCAATAGCGTTGTACAATAGGGATCTATAGAATTTAACAAATAATGAGCTCCTTTCTATAAATCTGTAAACCAACCAATAGTATTTAATACAGAATTGCATCCCTGCTTTAGAATTCTATAGGTTGATATACAAATTCTATAGAAGGGTTAATATTCTCTCAACTTCTGTAGGACTTTCCCGTAAGGGCTGGATTCCTTTGTAGGAAGTAGAGTTCAAAAGAATCATGTTGTTTTGGGCTTTGTGAATATTTCAACAAGTAAATGAGCCCTCACTTTCCAAAGACGACTTTGTCACCCTTCCCGTCCCTTATAATGTATTTCTTGGCTTTAACATTGGTAATTGTGACCTGACTGCTTACGGAGATGTCACACTCCATCTTGCTCTCCTTGATTTCTGGAAAAGTCATCTTTACTTGCCTCTGAAAGATTAAATACTCTAGACATTTTCCCATAGCAGGATAAGGCATGGCCCTGTAATATCTCAAAACTGATTTAGAGATTGTTTTAATAGAATTCCATTTACGATCTTCAATGTACGTTGTTTTGCATAAAGCACACAGCCATTACATTGGACTGTGGCCAATAGGGTGTGATCTTCCATGTGTTTAAATCCCTAAAGTTCCACATATTTCAAAAACTAGACCATTGAACAGTGGTCTACTGTCAGTTTTGATAAAAGTTGCAATACCACATGTGCACAATATATGATTCCAAACAGGAAGCACAGCATCCGATGGAGCAGATGAAAAAATGCCAACAACGGATATCTGGAATATGCATCCATCACAATGAAAAAATATTTTGCCATTGTGCAATGGTTCATAAAAATCTACTGCACTTGTCTCCTTTCAGACTGATGCTCTGTAATTCAGATCTTTGAATTGCTTTAAGAGTTATTTTCCCTAAAATTCAATGAAAAAAATTGACAGTGATTAACCTGTTCTTCTGCCAGTATATTAATGAATGAAAACCATATTTCCCTCTTAACACTTGTTTGATTTTCATGAGAGATTCCTGAACTTAAAAAGGGTTGGAATTTAGGTTCACTTCAGACAAGTATCCAGAACACTCATGCTTATCTTATTTTTAAGGTTCCTGTCCCTAACCATACAACCCTCTCTCCCCATACACAGTTCCCCTCCTCAACAAACCCAGGTGCTCCTTCAACCTAGGCTGACATCTGGAATGGGCAAGGCCCAATATCCTTCTACCCTTCTTTCATCCAAACTTCATTTCCCTAGTTTGCTTATGAGGATGTCATGTGGGACTGTGTCAAAAGCCCTACTAAAATCAAGTGATATCACATCTACTGCTTCCCCTTACCCACTAAGTCAGTAAACCTGTCCAAGAAAGAAATAAGGTTGGTTTGGCATTGTTTGTTCTTGACAATTCCAAGTTTATTCTCTCTCTCTTTCTTTCTTTCTCCTTTCCTCCCTGCATTCCAGTTACTGTCTCCCTTACTCCCACCTGTATTCCACTTCCTGTTCAAGCTTCCCTCCTCTAGTATTCTCTTTCTCCATCCATTCATCCATAATACCATTAAATTCTTTATAAATTAATTGAACTAATGGCCACAGCACTCATGTAAGATAGGTAAAAAAGTCCCAAAAAATAGGAGGGGAAAGGAAAGAGGTGCCCAGCTTCAGGATTTGTAGCCTAGAAAGGCCAGCTCTGGTGGCTCTCTGAAGACTGTGTTCATCCACTCCTGGGCTGGCCAGAAAGCATAGCTTTGTAGTGCTAATGGAGCCCTGTGTCCTGAGAAGAAGTGGTTAGGGCCAGAACTGTGGCCAAGCTCAGTTCCTTCCTTTATGCTATCTACTCCAGTGCATTGATGTTCCTCCACTTTACTCTTCTTTTAGCCCAATATTGCATTTCCATTGGGATGGACCAGTTGCTGACTTTGTCTCTCATTTCTGTTGATCATTGTAATTCATTCATTTTGTCACTGTGTTTCTTTATAAACTTTTCCTGGAACTTTTATATGGAAGCTGACTAGTTATATAGACACAGATGGCACCACCATCATAAGAACATGTTCATTACATAACTATATTTCCCACCAGTAACACCAATTTGACTGTTCAGTTACATGGACAATACAGTTCTGATAGTGCCACCTTAAGTAGAGCGTTACTAACTTTTCTGTTGATGAAGCCAGCATAAACCAGATCTAAATTAGAACCACTAGCCACGCTAGTGAAATTGCCAGAACTCTCCTCCCATGCTAATGAGGAGGGTGAGTGCACATGACCCATTCTCCCTTAAAGATCAAGGCACGAGTTACAACTGCTGGAGTCGCTGAAATGGCAGCATCATGGTGTGACTAAGAAAAAATATGAGGAAGAAAAAAGCAAAATCCTCACCCAAAAGAAGATTATATTGCAGATTAATTTTATACAGTCATTTTAAAAATACCCTCCAGCTTTTGTGGGAAGACTGTCTGGCTGCAAGATGAAGAGAAAAATAAGAAAGTTGAAAGTAATTAACAAGAACTACCAAAACTTATGCAAAAGTTCCCGTCAATCCATGATCTCTGTTTTTTCACCCTAATTTATGAAGTCAAGTAGACATTGCTCAGAGATTAAGCTCTAAATGAATACACCAGAAACAGGGAGCATTTGAAACAAACTGAACAGCTGTCTGTATCATCTAGACTATAAAAAAAAATATTGCATTTCATTAAAGAAACACAATGAATGAAGTAGTTTCTAGGGCTATGACAGGAGGCTATTGGGAGCATTTCTTTTGCAGTCTGTTGGATTCCCCAGAGCTTTCAATACACCTGCTCCAAGAAGTTTCTGGGACTGATGGGTTAAAGGTGGAATCCCTTTTGAAAAGCAAGCAACAGGGTCAATGATGGGCTGAGGGTGAGGCCCAAAGTTAATATATACAAACGGCCAAGAGGAGGGGGCAGATTTTTGTTTTTAAATATAAGAAATTTCAGCCAAATATTACAGACATGTGACCTGCCAGCACTGGTCTTGCAAATTTTCTGTACTCCCTGCTCATCATGTAATTTCATTTTTGTGACTAACCTCTGTTTTATTTTTATAGAGGAGGAATGGTAACCAACTCAAAAAGATTTCCCCTCTAACATTCAGATACACGGAGTCTGTATGTTCTGATTCCCATAGTGCATTAAGTCATATGGGTCATGTCATAATGATGCTTAGGCTAGTGAAAACACCTGTTCACTGTGACCTAAAATAATGCCATAGAGCATTTAGTTTTGCTACATAATATGGATGCATTATGATCTGATTTTAATTAAAATGCAGCCTCACGTACTTAATGTAGCAGGTCAAAATGTGTGTTTCACCTATGCTCTAGGTATAGCTTTCTATCTTCTTCTGAGGGCAATTCACAGTATTGGTTTCAATCTATACAGCCCTATAAAATTTGAAACAAGGCTATTTGAGAGATCACCATTCTCTTTGTGCTCCATCACAGCACCTGAGATCAGGGGAGTTACTTTTACTGACAATCCCTGGACTTTCTTGACTGGGGACTAGAAGGAGATCTTTCTTAATTGAGGGATACTAACTGGTGACCATTTTCCTGTTGTAGCATGACTAGGGTGACCAGATAGCAACTGTGAAAAAATGGGACGGGGGTGGGGGGTAATAGGCACCTATATAAGAAAAGGGCCCAAAAAACGGTACTGTCCCTTTAAAAATGGGACATCTGGTCACCCTAAGTTTGACTAGCCCCTAATTTCTCTGTTGCTCAGTTTTCCCATCTGGAAAATAGGCATCAAATACTTTCTTAAGTGATTTCAGACTCTCCCTCGAGTGGAAATTGTTGTCAAAGTGGTCTAGTGATGGAAGAAAAAATTATAATGAATTTACAGTAAAAATGCCAAAAGTCATCAGGCGAAGGGGAAGGGACACATCATTTTAATTTAAATAACTTGTTTTGTTTTTTTCAATAAAAACTCTTTCAACTAATTTAATACCATTTCATTAAGAGTTTAAAATAGCTACAGTGCTAACACACTGCCTGCTGCCAGATGCGCCCCACAGCTGCACTAGTGAAGGAAGGAGGACAGCACAATTATTTATGGGTTTCTGCTCTCTTAGCCTTCCAAACAATCCTAGTTTTATCTGGCCGATCTCAAGGATCTCTATAAAACTGGTTCATCTGTTGCCATCACATCCACCTAACTACTGCACACAAAAATCCCTGAGATGTGGGTTGAAATCTGAGATGCCCTCACAGTGACGGATCAGGGTTTAGGCCCTGATCCTGTAAGCTCCTCCAGGTGGGCAGGCCACAGCAGCTGTAGATCCAGCAATTGCTGCCCCAGTTTCAAACTTTAGTTGAGTTCTTAACTCCACAGAGAACAAGATCAGAACCTCAGCCATATGTTCCCAATGACATTAAAGAGGAAACTTCATCTATCATGGATGAGAGTAGGATTAGGACACGAGTTTGGTCTTTCTCCCTTTGCCTCACTTTCTTCATCTCTCCATCATCTGCCCTCATAAATTTACTCCCGAAGCAATGCAGATCTGGATAGGTAATTAAAAGGTGTTTCTTAAAGTAACTTACTGTGCTCTACAGTATATTAGATCAGCTGATCAGTAGACTTAACTGCTAACTGACAGACTGAACCTATAAAATAGATCTTTTCTCTCCTAAGAACTTGTTCCAAGACTGCAGGACCCAGAGTAGAAAAGAACATCTGCAACAGTTAGTGGAAACCCTAAGAATTCTTGTGAATAAACAGATTGGAAACTAAGTTGGAAATTTTAAAAAATGAAATCCAGTTGAGCTACCCAGTTTCCCTGGGAGAATTCAAGTCTAGCCAACTCAAGTATAACTACATGTGGTAGTGATCAATGTATGCTGTTTCCAGTTTACCATCAAAAACAATCATAGCTAAATTACTGTCAATGAAGTTTAGCTTTTAATGAAGAAATGTTACAATTTTCAATGTGAGTTTGACTACATCTTCTTTACAATTAAAGCATTGGAAAAAGAGGGAACAAACCTTTTTTTAAAGAACTTTCTATACATATTCTGTCTACCTTTACTAAATGTAACCAGAATCCTAGATAAACATTAATAAATTAAAGGTACCCTTAATAGTTGTTGATGAACAATACAGACATCCTTTACGTTTTGTGTGAGCCAAGTATTGCACCAGTTTGCTTTTATACAGGTTAGTGGAGGAAACCAATAGCGAATCAGATTCAATTAAAAAAATATTTTCAAAAGCTGAGGTCTCTTATTCTATTGATTTTCACTTCTACCCACACTGTTTTCTTGAATGTGCCTTCTTCATTTTAGTGGTATAATTGCTCTCTCAGCTTTTAAGTTAGCATAACCCTCTGGAGACTGTCTTCAGTTTTCTCTGATGGTTCCCACTGAATGACAAAACAAACATATTGGGTTATATGGCTTGTAAGTTAACAGTTACAAGTTTGCAGCTTCGTGGGAAATACTTCGCTCATATAAAAAGGCCAATATTATTTGGCTTGATTTAGCATAGCTTTGGTACGTAGTATAAATCAGTTACAGCTGACTTACCCCTGCACATACTCCATGGGGGAGGAACACATGCATGTTATCAATTCATTATTTGTGCTGCAGTTAGTTACCACTCATGTGCTGGACAGCGACATCACTGTCTACCCTTGATCTGGGGGTATAACGTTAATGCCAATAGATATCAAGCTGTTGGGAAGAACGCAAAACCTAGACTGTGGTTGGATTACATTTGATTGCCTAAACAGAACAGCTTTGAAGGCATGGGAAAAATTGCCTAGTGAGTAAGCTAGATTTTAAAAAACAACAACAACAAAACAAACAAAAAAACAAAGCCTCCCAAGCTTCCAAACTCAAGGGAGAGGGGGGAAAAGCTAGTGAAGAACTTTAATTAAAGTAAATGGAGAAATCTCCCCTCCTCTTTCCGAAAGGAACTTAAATATGCTATTTTAGCTCTCAGCAAATAGTGGGTATTTTTTTTTCAGAATAATAAAAAAAAATGAAATTTTCAGAAGTGTTTTCAATCCACACTTCCCTTCCTTCCCTACTAAGCTCAAGGGAGGGGAAAGCACTTTAAAGCAGAGACTGGCCCAAAAGGTTTAGCAAGATCTGGTGTTTTTCATAGCTACACAGATGCACCAGGTGTTTATACAGTTCAATCGATCTTTGAAAAAATGTAATGATTGTGTGTCTGAGTACCCCTTGCTCCTTGCTGGCTGGAATCAGACCTATTCAAGTGACTGTGCTAATGCTGCCCTCTATTGGTTGGTGAGAAAAGAGGATACAAGTCTAAATATTGGAGCTACAGAGAATCTTCCTTCGCTAGCTCAGGTGACGGAGGCCTGCTTTCTTTTGCAGCAGAAAGTTGTGAGGTTTCTTTTTCATTCTACATTTTGTGGGAGTTTCTGCTAGTGGTGATGTCAATGTGTAATCATTTGTGGCTATGGATTATTCAAATACCAACATCTTGAATATTGCTACTCCCAAAGTAGCACAGCATAGGAAACTTCTGACAGATGTTACCATGGTAGCTACTTTTGGTTTCAATTATGTAAAGTATTAGGGACTTATTTGCAGGCACCAAGGCATATCAGCTGCATTATGCTGCATTCATCTCTACTCTGAAGTGTCCTTTTGGGGCACAATCCAAACTCCTGCTCTTCCTTTCTACATCACTCTGTCCCTCTGAAGCAGTGGTGGGCAACCTGTGGCC
>NW_020664372.1:7418999-7419947 GCF_002925995.2 Terrapene triunguis | reverse complement strand
CAGAACTATTCAAATCATGTATATTTACGGCAAAATTTTCAGAAGTGGCTAGTGATTTTGGGGTACCATGTTTGAGACACCTGGAGGAGGCCTAATTTTTCAGAAAATGTTGAGCGCCCATTTTTTGATGACCAGGCTCCTTTAAAACATCTCCAGTTGCACTCCAGAAACCACTAGTCACTTTTTTGAAAAACTTTGCCAAAATAATGAAGAAATCTTCCCAGCAACCCAAGATGCTGCTATTTTGGCCCTTTGAAGCAGTTATTAAGTTGTCTTACACACCCTTTTTCCCCATCCATTTCAGGACACCACTCTTGGGGGTGGAAGTAAAACGCCTGTCATATTTCATATTTGTGTGTAATTGTGTCTGATTCCAAGAAGCCATGAAGATACAGGGGCAGTTTAATTCAGATTAATCCCTAACCATTCCTTCACGCTGGTTCGAGGAAAGATGTTGACAATGTAATTATCATAGCATTTTGTGTTTCAATGCTTCCAGCGTCTTCCTTGAGGGAATTGAAGCAGTTGGCAGAATGCAAGAGACAAGATGGCAAACAGGTGCAGAATGACTGAGCCAAAACATGTGAAACTCCTAAAGAAATGGGGAGTGGAAATCCCTATTTGGGGCACAAGTACCCTGATTTCTCCATTCTGAGCACACACCAAGGGGCGGAGAAGGTAAACTTTTTGGAGTCATTAGACATTACAGTGGTTTAAAATACAATGTTTCAAACTAGGGGACACAGACCAGAAGTGCTTATTCACTTCCTTGCCCGTCAATCTCCAGAAGTTCCAGAATCTCTAATTTAAAGCAGAAGATGTGTTCAAGGAAGAAGCAGATGCTATTAGGAACCAGGAAGTGTGAATAAACTGCTGCTGGGGTTTGAACTTGTTACACACAGCGATGGGGCCTGTGATATCAGAGGGCGGTCCCATAGCTGTGCCTTC
>NW_020664372.1:7392220-7418899 GCF_002925995.2 Terrapene triunguis | reverse complement strand
GATCGCGATCTAAAAAAAGCCGCGATCGCGATCTGCGGCGGCAATTCGGCGGGAGGTCCTTCACTCCCAGGCGGAGTGAGGGACCGTCCGCCGAATTGCCGCCGAATACCTGGAACTGCCGCCCCTGTCCGGAACGGCCGCCCCAAGCACCTGCTTGAGAAGCTGGTGCCTGGAGCCGGCCCTGCCTATCCTTCAGGCTGATGTAATCACTATTAAAAAGGCAATCTACATTGATACATGGTATAGGGAACAGGTTACTAAGAGCTCAAATGGGGGACCCATCAATCCTGTTAATACTGTATGAGGTCACAAAAAGGGAGGGGACTCCCAAACTGGGGCGTAAAAATGAGTTAGGGCCTTAAGGAACTTGCCACTGTAGGCTGGGAAAGTACAGTGTAGTCCTGGTTAGGAGGGTGATGTACACATACTGCTACTAGATGGACCTTTATGGAACTTATCGAAAGTCAAGATTGTTTCAGAGCCAGTAATAGTCCAATATGGCTGAAACAGGTGATGTCAAGGGAGACAGCTGATGCTGAGATGCCCAAAATAGAAAACTTTTCCACTCAGCTTTATAAGTCAGTCTAGTTGAGACTTTCCTGTTTCAGAGCACAATGTTCTGAACTTCAGCTGAACAGCTTCTTTTGGTGGACATTATCCAGTCAGCATCCAAGTTTTTAGATGTGAGGATGCTTGATTTGTGTGTAGGATTTGGCCATTGTTCTGTGAGACTCTGTCAGGCAGATCGAACAAAGTGATCAGGGGCTGCATTGAGAAGTTCACTGGATCCAAACACCTGAACTCCCTGGTTCATGCCGGGGCTGTCATAATCATCAATGTAGCATCTTGCCTCTGTTTATTCAGGACCCTGAGTATCTTGGGGAACAGAGGGGATGGCATACCTCAGTCCTGGTGTCTAAGGCATGAGAAAGGCATCTGACAGGGAGCCTGCACAAAGCACTCTCTGGAGCAAAACACTTGGCATTTCCTGTTCTTAACTCTAAAGGCACCACCTCCTCCACTGCTCCAGGTTGTGGAAGTGGTCATGAGTCACCATCCTGATCTTGAGATGATGGATGAATTTACTGAGATATCAGAGGTCCAGAAAGGGATGCCTACCCCCTTTTTTCTATGCGATGAAAAAATACTGGGAATAAAAACCCACTGCCACTGAACTTTAAGGGCACTTCCTCCATTGTTCCAAATTGTAAAAGGGAGTTCACTTCTTGTTTCAAGCAACAGAGGGTCCTGTGGCACCTTTAAGACTAACAGAAGTATTGGGAGCATAAGCTTTCGTGGGTAAGAACTGATTCCACACTGATTTATACCTGCCTCTGGAGATTTCCATTACTTGCATCTGAAGAAGTGAGGTTCTTACCCACGAAAGCTTATGCTCCCAATACTTCTGTTAGTCTTAAAGGTGCCACAGGACCCTCTGTTGCTTTCTACAGATTCAGACTAACACGGCTACCCCTCTGATTCTTGTTTCAACAATATCTCATGAGAGGGGTCCCTGAAAAAGCAATGGGGAAGGTGGGAAGGGACTGCAATAGGGTAGAATATCCCTTTTTGACATTTCCCAGAACCCACTGATCAGAGGTGATTCAAGTCCAGGCTTCCCAGAAGTAAAAGAGGTTGTTGCCAGAGGGTTAGTGGTAGAAAGGAAGGGTGACACAAGAGGTTCTGTCAGGCTCTTGACACTGTCATCAAACCTCCTGCCTGGTGAAAGACAGAGATCATGCAATAGCAGAAGATGTGGAGGGTCACCATTGCTTCTCTCTTGGCGGCTCCAAGATTATCTGAGGCTCATAATAGTACTGGCCAGCTGCCTGAAGGGATGTTGTGGTCTCACTTGCATACTTCTTGTGGCTGAGAAAGAGGTCCAAAGAATGCAGAGTTTCCCTGGAGTCCTTTAACAAATGGAGGGCCTCATCCATCTCAGAATTTAAAAGTTCATTGCCTTCAAAGGAAAGGACCTCATTTGTAGTTAAGACCTCCCTGGAATCCCTGAGAACTGGAGCCAGGAAGATCTTCCCGTCACCACAGATGTGACTGTAGTACCTGCCACTATATCGGACGCATCCAGCTCAGCTTGTAGAGAAGTGAGAGCTATCAGTTATCTCTTGGTCATGTTTGCTTCTAAGATCCACAGCTCCAGGGCAGCCTGTTAAGTGGATAGCACCTGAGCCCAGGACCCCAGGGCTTCCAGGGTCCACAGCTCTAGGGCAGTCAACCAGAAGCAATACCTGAGTCAGGATTCCATTCTCTTTCACAGAGAATTTTGAAATTTGGAAGTGGGGGCATTCCAATCCAAACCAGAGTACAACCAAATTTCAAAATATCAAAATCCTCCATGAAAAGGACAGCTCTACAAATAAGAACCTCAGTAAGAAGACACCTTTGTGTCCTCTCATCCTTCTTGAAAATAAGGAAATCAAAAGATGCACAAATATTAGTAAGTAACTAGGCAATAGCTTTATTTTTTCCTGTAGCAGATCAACTATTGTAAGTATATATATTTTTCTCAACACATAAGAGTACATTTATGATCTTTCAGATTATACAGAATGTGTTATAAATGTATTATAAGCCCCAATCCCACAAAGAGTTAAACACTGGCATAACTCAATGGGACTCATCATGTGCATAGATTTAAGCATATCTGTAACTTTAAGATCCATAGTTCTGATTAATTACTAATATTTTTCTTTGTCTGCCCAAAAGTACTGAAAAATCCCTCATTTTCAAATAACCTTTTCACCACTCACCTGTTTTATCAAAAATTCGTTCATTGACTTATTTTACATTCATATGTATTTTAGAGATGAAGTTTTTCTATTTTAAAGCATCTTAATTTCAGTGCATTCTCCCAAGATGTCATTCTGTGGAAAGACACCATGAGATAACTTCTTGAACTGCCATAATAGCTGAGAGTGCTTCAGAAATGTTGTTTCTCTTTTTCTGGCAGATAATAATTTTTATAACATTGCATCACAAAAATCTGTGTTATCATTTATTTTTTTGTATGCTGTGAAAATATCCTGCCTAAACTGAACTTGTAATTCCAGAGAATTCTTTGGTTGCTAACCACAGCATATGTTACATTTTATCTATTGATTGGGAACATTCATCATGCAAATTACAAATCACAACTCCTCCTCCCTTCCTTTTTCTGAGTTAGTACAAAAACACATCAGCAAAACAACTTCAGTTAAATACAATGTGATATTTAAGTGAATTGGACAACAAGGTTTCTCTCTGGAAAATGGAAATATGGTCTTCTGGCTAAGGCAGTAGAATGGCAGGAGACTTGGGCTCTATTCCTGGCTCTCATACAGACTCCCTGTGTGACCATGGACAACTCATAAAATGACAGATTTTGTTCCTCCCCTATACACCACTGGTAATGTGCCTAGGGAAGACCATGGGAGAACTCCCTTGGCACAGGGTAGGACCATTTATGGTGGTGTGGAGGGAATGCTGGGCTGTGGCTGAGGGCTAGGAGTAGGAGAGCCAGTGGAGCATGATCTATGAGGTTTCTGGGCAGCAGTGTAGCCCATATGCAGCTTGATGTGTCTGTTAGATATTACAGCAGCCCTTGTCTGCTCCATCTTAACGTGGTGGACATTTTGACCTCACAGAGCAGCAATCTGAAGGATGCAATGGTAGCTACCTTCACCTCCCCTATGCCTGAGCTGTACCATCTGTGCTGCCCTTCCTGGAGGCCCTGTACAGGATCAGACCCAGAATCTTTCTGTGTCTGTGGATAACACTTTAATGTACCCTAGAAAGGCGATGGGAGGATAAATCTTTTTGAGATGCTCAGACAACAAGTTGGTGCCAGCCACGAAAACATCTCTAAATAAATAAAACAATTTTTTTCAAAGGTAACATTTTATAAGGGAAAAAAAAACATATTCTTTTATCTCTGAAAGGGGTATGAAGAGCTGTAGCAGGTCTAGTTCTCTAAGAACTAACTTCCACCCTCCACTGGGACTTCACCTCCCTGCATTCAGCATCCCACTCCTCTCATGCCCTCTCTTATACCGCCACAAGCACCCTTGTGCTGATGAGAATGGTCAGTCAGTGCTCTCATGTGGCACACCATCTGGTTTTGCTACCCAATACCTCAACTGCTGCTCCTTTTTCACTGATGCATACACCTGCTAGTGCTGTGTCCAGAAGTCACTTTTAAATGAGAGACTATGGCTAAGATTTCAAGTGCAGAATCAAGAACACCTCTTTGTGGGAACTCTGAGGTGAATTCACAGTCCCATTGTCCCCATGTGTCCCCAAAGACCATGATTGTCTCCTTTAAACAACATTTAGGGACTGTTCCTGCACAGTGAAGGTATGGAGTGTTGGATGTATACAAGTCAGATAGGGCCAAGTAGGAAGGGCAAAGGAATCCTATCCTGATGTGGTGGTGAACGAATAATGGGTGTGAGGAGGCAAACTAGAGATTGGAAGGAGATACTGTGGAGGTTAATTTAGAAATGAGAACAGGAGGAAGATGGAGCCTGGGAAGATGCAGAAGACAAACCTGATGGAAGTGGTTAGGATGCAAAGAGGAAGCAGCAAAGACTGAAGAGGAGGAGGGGTTCTCAGGAAAAACCCTGGGGAAGAGTGAGAACACAAATGAGGGAAGAAAGAAAAACTAAGGTAGAAAGAAAGGAAAAGAGAAAAGGAAATGAAAGAAATTAATTTAAAATGGTGTTTGGTAAAGTGGAATGTTAGTTAAAGGTGTGACAACAAATGAAAGCACACAGAATGTTTGCTTTTATGTACAGATTCACCACCCTATCTTTGAATATTCACAGAATTAGATGAAATCACCAGGTAAGTGAGTAATCCTCCCCCCAACATACATTTTAAAGAACAATATGCATAATAGTAAATTTGTGGTATTTTGAGCAACTCACAACACTTGACTTTAACTCCCCTCAGTTTAATCATTGTCTGTGTATAATATGTACACAGATGGCTCTGAGATGTGGACGAGTCTTCAGTTTGAGCTTGATCCAAACTGTGGGGGTAGAAAGGATGCCTGTGGCAGAGCAGGAGTATAAACCCCTTGGATGCCCTGCTAAAGGGGTAGCTCACCCCCTGCTTCCCGGCATGGCAGCCGGGTGCAGAGGCTCAGCTGCAGACCCTAACGAGGACAGGCTCAGGGGAATCAGCTGAGCCAAGTGGAGCCAGCTGGGCTGGTGACTGGAGGAGATATAAGCCCAGAGAAAGGCTCAGTGGGAGGCTAGCCAGGGGAGAAGACAGAGGGACTGCAGTGCTCTCTCTACCGACTACAGGAAGCCTCAGGGGCCAAGACACCTAGAGAAGGGTCAGTGTGGGGATCGATGTTGGGGGAATTGGGCTGCACTGAGCACTGTAAATAAAAAGACACAACTGAGAGAGGCGTTGGGACCCCTTCTTTGACCAGCCTGAGCACAGGGATGAAACCTGTGCAGACCCTGTGTCAATGCCCCATGTAGACTCAACCATTATTTCCCCCTCCACCCTCATTTCCAGTTCACTTGTTCACTGACCTTTATTCTTATATCTACCCCACCTTGCCCCTGAGTTTTCACCAGCACCTGCAACAAATACAAATGGCAATCTTAGCAATTCCAAGGAACCTGTTAACTCCATGCCCTTTGGGTAGTTTGACAATGATGGAGGCTGATTTACACTGGTCTTTTATGGTATGGAGATTTGTAGCTGTGAGCCCAGGCTTTGCATGTTAATTTATTCCTCCTAGATGTGGGGGAAGAATTATTAAAAGGGAAAAAAAAGACTTTTATTTAACTTGATATCATAAGGCAGCAGCAGAAACATTACAATTCCCTATTTCTCTAAAACACTGATCAGAAGAAAAAGTCATGACTTGTTGACTGATATGACTGAAGCTTTTCAAAACCAAAACACAGCTGCCCAAGTCCACCTCTAACAATTACCCTTTTTTTTACCTGCCAGAGAACTTACTAGCAGTCATTCTTGGAGATGACACTTGTCATTTGAAACATCTTACTTTTTGTGATTCAGTCTCTCAAAAGATGCCAGTCTCATCTATAGCAGTAAAATGAAGTAAGCCTAAGAAGAAGTTACATTTTAGTTACTATTTCTCTTAAAAGTTCTTTCATAACTGTCAAAGAGACTTTTGTCAGATTCATGTCCTGAATGCCACTGCAATATTCAGAGACTTGGTTTCAGACCTGAATGTTGTAATCTGTGTGACATCTGCTGTTTGCATCTGCTTATACCGCTATCACTTAACACAGCAGAAAAAAAATATAATGCACAATCTTGTGTGTTAACAAATGGATTCTTCCAAGGCGCCCCATTGGGTTAATCCACCTGTTGTGGTTTGGTGTAAATTAAAAGATTTATTCTAACAGCTCTGTAGTGGCTTGGAATAGTTCCTCCCAGTCTGCGTCAGAGGGAGGCCACTACGCCACCTAACAGCTGAGAGCCGATCAACAGGGGATTGGCACTGTAAGTCAGTAAAGAGTCTGTAGCCAGCCCTCTGGCTGTGGTGGGCCGCAAACACAATCAGGCTCAGTCCTCTGGGCGGGGCCAAGCAATACCCAGCAGTCAGGTTCAAGCCCTCTGGCTGGGACAGAGCAGAGGCTGTCTATGGCCCAACTCCCTGGCTAGGAATGAGCAAAGCAGTTGGTGGCCCAGCTCCCTGGTGGGAGCAGACAGCAAACAAATGCAGGCCGTCTGGCCTAAGGTAGGTAGGCTGCAATCCCAGGGGTGGGGTTGGCAGCAGGGGGTAAGGGGACCCAAGCCCACCCTACTCCACCGTGTCCCAGCCCATGGCCCTAACAGTGGTGGGGAATCCTCCGACTGGGTCAGCAGGGATCCTGCCGAAACATACTGACCATGACTTCAGCAAACACAACTGGACTAATGTCTGGTTTCCCTGGGCTACTTCCTACCCCTACCTGGTCGTAGGCTTTGTTGCTAATGGGCCCTCAGGCTCTTCAGGGTACTCTGCAGCCAATAGTTCCAGCAGCTCCTCAGGGTATTCACAGGGTAGCAGCTCCTCCGGATATTCACCAGGTGGCAACTCCTGTATATTTCTCCAGAAGCAGAGGTTGATACAGCTCAGTCCCTGTTTCAGGGGCCATAAGAATGGCCATACTGGCTCAGACCAAAGGTCCATCAAGCCCAGTATCCTGTCTTCTGACAGTGGCCAATGCCAGGTGCCCCAGAGGGAATGAACAGAACAGGTAATCATCAAGTGATCCATCCCCTGTTGCCCATTCCCAGCTTCTGGTTAACAGAGGCTCTCTAGTCCCTGCTTTTGGTTGCTAAATCCTGCTGGCTCTTCCTCTGTAAGATCTCCATATTTCATACTTCCCATCCCTACCACCAAATTCTGGTCCATCCCCTTGGTCATTTCTCACCTTGATTACTACCAGCTTCCCGTCTCTGGTCACACTGATTCCTGCTCTGTACCTCACAAGTTTATCTTCCCCATCAACTTCTCCTACCATGTCACCTCCTTCCCCACAATTTGAACCCCTGCATTGGATTCCAGACTCTCCTCTTGTTATTATAATAGTGAGTTATGCTCCATTGCTGGGGTAACTATTTCAGTGTTAGGTCAAAGAAAAGTGATATAGAACCTGATTATCTTGCAAGTGTAAATGAGAGCAGAATCAGGCCTGCAGGTTTTAAAATCTTTGTGATGGTAGGTACTCTAAGGCTGTAATGTACACCACTATGCGCGGCTTTTTAAAAAAACCTTTTTATAAATGCAGGGGAGAAATTACTCCTTTGTCCAATATTTTCATCTGAATTTGTAAATACTGAAGTATAGGACTTCTGGTGGTCAGGAATTACTTGGCTGAATAGGTATATTTGCCCTGATTTTGTCCATTTTAACTCTAGATGTTAAAAGTGTTTAGTGAAAGTAGTCAAAAAATCCATTCTAGGGTTAATTCTTGAGAAAGTAGCTTTTAATGCATTTGTGCAAGTGAGACAAACATAAATCTAAGTTTACATAACCCTACAACGCATCATAATGAAGTTTTTATTTCCATACCTCAGAGTCTACTTTAGCAAATATCTATTAAGGAAACAGGGCTATCCAAAGAACAAGTGTTCTGTACAACAAATCTGCCAAATCATACATAGGGTAACAACATAATGTAGCTATCTGAAATGATTACCTGTTAAAGGAATAAAGTCCTCAACCACTGTACACCTCTTTTCCTGCTAAGGAAATTGCAATAATAATTAGCTGAGTTGATAAGAGAAACGAGTTTGTAGTGAGGTTCAATGGCTTCCCTCTGATGCAGACAGGGAGGAACCATTTCCTGCCCCTGGTGGGCAGAGCCAGGCCAGGCTCGCCCCTTGCGCCGGAAGCAGAGGGGCAGAACAGGAAATATAAGAGGCAGAGTCTCCAGCTTAATTGAGGGAGAGCCTGGGAAGGGGTCGGACGCTGCTGCATTGATGCTGGCTATATGCTATAGCTAAGGTCTCAGTGGCAGCTGGAAGTAAATATCTGCATGTCAGTGGAATTCTCCCTGGTTGATCATTTCAAAGGATGGTTGATATCATTCTACCAGGTTTGTGTGGACTCTATTGCACAGAACATTTTTTGATTATTGACAATTTTACTTATAACCTGTATGCAACTGGGGTAGATATAAGATAAAAATACCAACTTTTTATCTATATTGCCCTCAACACTGCATTAACTGAGCCTCAGTCTTCTCTGCAAAAGTCTGACGTATATCATGAAGCAAGCAATCCCACTTCTTCAGACACTGAGGGAGGCCAAGGACTGACCCTGCAATTGAATCGACATAGACAGACCCTTGCACTTGCATGAAGCCCAGTTGGCTCTGCAGGGGCTGAGGGGTCCACCCACATGTATCCAGCTATAAGATCCGGGCCTTAGAGAGCTTTTCTATTCAATAAAAACACGCTTTAGGATAAATAGTAAATAGACAGGTTGTTTCCAACAATTGTCAAATTATTCAGATAATTTCCCTCCCATTGTTCGTCCTGCAGCATCACTGAGCAAACAATATTAATCAAAATTATTCCCAAATGTTTCTCTGTAAATCTGCAAATAGTTAATTTGTGAATGAGTCTTTCCATTATTTTAGTACTTAACGTGAGCTGAACTATTCCTTCCTTAGTAGGCTCTTCAGTACAGTCCTACCTGAAATCTATGCACTAGCCCAGGGTATAGTAGACACGGGTGCACTAGAACTTTCACCATTCTTTCTCTATATTTACAAATATTATGTCACACTATTTACATGCGTATCTGAACATCAACTGGAAGGGGTATGTGCTGTAAATAGGCTGGTTCAGTTCCCACTGCTTCTGCAAAACATAGTCAAAACAACTGCTATCTCCATGGCCTATCAGTAGAAGAGAAAGAAAGCATTGATTAAAGAAATTATAAATGGGTATTTCATCTCTGTCAAACATGACAAATGCTACACCTGAACTCAGTTGATACAGAGCTGGCATAATTTGCCAGTGAAAAGGGGCGGGAGGTGGAGGAGGGTGAAGCTCATTCCAGTTCCTGACATCTGGTGACACCTCATTGAAGACTAAAGATAAGAAACAAGAGACATTATTGTGAGCTTTCTTTATCCTGTATAGTCAGAAGGATGTTTACTTCCACTTACCTGGTGGCTACATATCAGGAGTTCCTCAATATCTGAGCTGAAGCAAACAGACCTTTTTATGATGTTTTTGTCACCTCATTTCAGCTTTACATGCAGTCTCCATGGAGTCTGAGAAGCAGGCGGATATGAATGGTTTTGACCAACAGGTGAGCTAAAATGCCCAGGGCAGGAAGATAGCATTCCTCCTTGTATAAACATACTTTTACCGAGTAACGTAGTGGCAGAGGGAAAGGAAATGAAGACTGTGATGGAGAGTAACAACTGGTTAAAGCTAAAGTGGCTTTAACAAAGGGCATGGGAGAGACTGAGAATGAGAAGAATGCATAAAGAACTATATCACAGAGATTAAACAGCCAAGATTACTCTTGTTTTATATGACTGGGCAGACAAACAAGGCCTCTTTAAGCCAAAGGAACGTTAAGCAGCAATTTAAAATTTAATAAAAAAGGTAGAACAAACAGTAACAGCATTTATTTTAGCAGATCTCCTTCAACCTCACTATAGTCTGGTTCAAAAATTCCTGACCTTCTACTGAACCAATGAAAGCAGGGTGTGCTGCCTCTGTAGAACCATCTGCGATAGGCCAAGATAAACAGAATATACTTGGTGTGGAGATGTTGCCTCCCCATTGCTAATTCTGATCGCTTCTTCTTCTACGCACAGCAGCGAAATCCTGGAATATATATTTAACTTTTTACTCGCAGCTTAGAAGCTGGAGATATTCTCCTTTAGCCCCAGGTAGTCTGAAGGCCAACATTTTCAAAACTAGATGCCTGAAGTTAGGCACCTAAATCCATATTTAGGCATCTAAATATATGGCCTTGATATTCTCCCCCCCCCCCACTCCAAATGAGCTGATCACCAGCTGTTCTTAAGCACCTTAAGCACAGCACCTCTGAACAGCAGTTCACTTACTCAAATGCCTAACTGTGGCTTTAGATGCCCATCTTTAGGCACCTAAGTTTGAAAATTTGGGCCTAAAGCAATTAACTGTAATTTAGTCTGGCATTGCCCATTGTGGTTGGGACAGTTTTACTGGGTTTTTTTCACATAATCATTAGCCAATGATCATTTCAAAGTCAGACATTTTACACCATGATGTAATTCCCTATTAATATCTCAAAACCAGACAGCTTCATTCAGCTTATTTGACACATTTTAGTGCTGCTGCAATACTTGATAAGGAGAGGGTGGGGAGGAAGAGGTGTGAGGGAATGAGCTGTGAGTGTTTGCACAACCCTTTTTTTTTTTTTCAGCTCAAGTATGTAAAGTGAGATAAATGGTCAAACTGCAGACATACTGTACTCAGCAGGAGCCAAAAGCTGTTCTCTGGATTGGCAGCTCCAAAAGCCATCAGCACCGGATCCTTTCAGTAATTTCCAGCTCGGAAATGTCCTTCCATTGCTTGTGACAGACATAAACCAGCTGTGCTTCAAGAAAGGGAGAATAGAGAGAAGAAGAGACAGACGGGCTGAACATGAACAGTAACAAACACTGGAACCAGCTGCAGCCTGCAGGTCACACTTCCACGTCAACAAAAAATGTTATTTAGTATTTGCCAAACACTGAAGTAATTCATCACAAGATATAAGTGGATCTATAATATCTGAAATTGCCTGTTGAAGATTAACTGAACGTATCACATTTCCAATTTGATGACTTAAATGGGAATTAAAATAGTATGAGCTTTGTAGGAAAGGCACTTATTCAATCTGCAGTAGCAAAATTCTCATGCTGGTCAATCTGAGCAACGTAATTTAGAAAATTCTAATGCTAGAATATTTGTATTCATAAAGAAGAGGGGGCTGTAAAATAAAATGGCAGCCTGATGGAATTCATCTGATCAAATATATGCAGCTGCTACTGACTAATCTAAAGCATGTATAAGACAAAACTACTGTGGAACCACAAGGGGAAAGAGGAAGATGTTGATTATTTTAAACATGGTGGTGAACTGGTTTTGAACGACTCATTGCTGGCGGTTGCCTCTAAAAATATCTGCTTTGCCCAGGGATATTCCTTAAATGAACATCATGGTCCAGTCCAGGGCCAATCAGAGGGGCGGGCCAGGAGGGCCACTTGGCCTGGGTCTCACATTCAAAGGGGGCCTCAAATTTAGACGCTTGTTAATTTTTTGGCATTTGATAAGTTTCGCAACTTGTATTTATGTGCATCCCTATCGGACCAAAATGTGACACACTCTCTCAGCTTACAGCTGCAAATTTAAGCAAATAAGAGATGTGATTTGGTAAAAGACATAATTTTTTTATTAACTGATATAGATTTTGTCATATTAAAGAGTAAAAGATGTTCATAAATATTAATAAAAATATATTGATTCTGATGGCACAAGATCAGACCATGGGTCGTCATTTTTTTTTAAATTATTATTATGGCTAGGGGCCTCAAAAGCTGGAAGTGGCCCAGGCCTCTCTGGACCGCTGAGAGGGCCTGGTCCAGTCAGGCACTTCTGAGGATAATATTAGAGCACATTACTGTAATGCCCTGGTGTTGTTTCATCATCACTCAGCACTACTGCAACAGCATGGAAGAAATTAAAAAACAACACAGGACCATAAGAAAGAGAGGGGAACATACAAGAGATTTAATAAGAGAAAAAAAAAATCAAGCATGATATCTCTTAGCTGAGTTGAAAAGGAGGAGAGAGATGGGCTTGAGACTCTTTAATTATAAATATTTATTATTTCTGCCTCCCAAGAGAGAAAAAGCATTAACTCCAAGGAGTTCATAAATGAAGGGTCAGATTCTGCCTCCTTTTGAGTAGTATCTTACTTTGTATATAATCAATGGGACTAATGGCAGAATGAGGTACTATACCACCCAAATAAAGATAGAAGAATCTGACCCTAAATTAGACATGATATAGCAAGGCGGAAACAAGACAGTAAAGAGGAGACAGTGGAAGAAAGATTGAGGAGATGGGAAAATTTCAACAAAACGCAATTTTTTGCAAAAATCATCTGCTTGCATAGAAAATTTTGATTTTTCATTGAATATCCAAACACCTGAAAAACAAATAGTTTTCTGTTTTTGGCTGGAAACTGAAAAAATTCAGTTTAGAAATGCTGCCGCAATGCATCATAGGAGCTGTAATCTGGGTGCTTCATACCCCCATTATCCTCTGTGGACTGGGTACCCCAGCTGTACTACATCTCCCATCATCCATTACAGCCAGGGACTCCTATGATGCATGCAGTGACTCAGCAAGAGGGGAGATTATGCTGCATCATGGGATATACACCTCTACCCCGATATAACGCTGTCCTCGGGAGCCAAAAAATCTTACCGTGTTATAGGTGAAACCACGTTATATCGAACTTGCTTTGATCCATCGGAGCGTGCACCACCCCCCCCACCCCCCCTGTCACACTGCTTTACTGCGTTATATCTGAATTTGTGTTATATTGGGTCATGTTATATCGGGGTAGAGGTGTATAGTCTGGCACAGGAGCCCACCTACAGAGGAAGACGTGAAATTCCCAAACTATAATTCCCATGAGGCACCACAGTATTTCCAAATCAAAATTTTTCTCTTTTAAACCAACAATTTTCAACCAACCCTTTTTAATTTTTCATTGAAACTTTGAATTTTTCTATGAGGGGAAAAACATTTTCTGACTTTCTCCATTGTTGGCTAGTTTTATGTAGATGTTGTGGCAGAAGTGGAATTTTATGAGGAACTTAAATACGGAGAGGGAAGGAACCTTGCAAAACTGTTCAGGAAGGGTGTTCCAGCCATAAGGGGCATGTGACTGGGCAGTCTGTCACTGAAGACAAGGAAAAGGTCTTGGGAGAAGAAGCCAGCGTTTGTTAACAAACTTGTTTTGTTTTCCTGTTATTTGTTTGTTAGATCCCCAGCAGCTAGTTGCAGAGAGAAGGTTTCCAGTTTTAGACCTGAGAGCAGGATTCCAATATAAATTTACCCTCAGACCTGTACGTGGGATCTTAGGGCTTGTGGAGCAGAGTAGGCTGGCTCTTCAGGACAGTGGATGAGAAGTTTAGCCCTGTAGGGTATGCCTGAGTTACTCCAATAGTGGGGAAGGGGAAAAGGCTTGGCTGTCTTTCAGATTATTATAAACTACTGAGCAATCTGACTTCAACAGGAGATAAAGTTGTTCAGCATCATACATAGTCACAGGAAGCTAGCAAGTATACACAATAGTCATTATACTATAACTAACCCATATAATGGTTCTCTAATATAGTATTTCACAGGTTTTCCTCAATAATTGCTTAAGGGCCAACATAGGAGTGTTGTGCAAAAACCATAACTATTCCTCTAGAGAACTGGATGATTAAAAAAGGTTTTAAACAGCACAATTAAGGATTTAAAATAATGAAACATGTCAAGGTCACACGAAGAAGAAAATTTACAGCATGCAGTCTTTCATATGCCTCTATTTTTACTGGAATCGAATTGTATTCATTATGTAGGCTTCACAAAGGAATGTTCTACACATCTTAAAGAGGGAAAGAAAAGTTCAACCTCCCCTTTCTGGGAAGATTCTTAAAGCATATGCCCATTTCTGTAGTTCCTATGCCTGACTCAGGCTCACGGCCTTCATACAGTGCATTTAGTAAAACATTGTAAGGTCTGTTCCTCATCCAAGGTAAAGTATTCCTTTATCTCCTCTACCACTTTACGTGTACCTTCCCTCCCCTGCTGCTCTCTGCCCCATCCTCCTATATGCCCCTTCCATTAAAAAAACTATGTATATAGGAATTATAGTTTGGGAATTTCATGTCTTCCTCTGTAGGGTGGGCTCCTGTGCCAGACTCTGTCTCTCCTTTCCAAAAAGAGGTGGCAAAGGTTGCTTATATCCCAGTTTTGCTTGCCACTTCTGCAGCTCATAACCCATTTCACAAGCCCATTTTGCATAAAAGTGACTTTTTAACTTGAACAATAGCCACTGCCCTGAAATATCACAAAATGTGCAGAATGCCAGGAGGCATGAAACATCCTGTTTAGGAAGAGAGACATTTTTCACTAAAAGTACCCATCCTTTCGCACAGCTCTAATTGAAATACAACAAACGCAAGCCACCCCATTTTACAAACAGAGCTAGTATAATGTAAAAGGGCCCCATCCTCCACCCCTCACTCAATCCTTCCTCTGGCAAGTCTCTCATTCCCCAAGACCAATAGCACTTTTACATGAAGAAGTGAGTAATGACCTCAAGCCTGGCCTGTTTGAAAATTTGGACGATACCTTTAATTCCTTTAACTTTGTAGTACCCGGCTTTCCTTCTTTCAGCTAGTAAGAGATCTGATATGATAAAATACTTAAGTGTAGAAGTAAGTGCCCCTTTATGACATTAAGATTATGCATTGCTACTGGTCGGTGCACAGAACCCTGCTGGTGGACATGGCATGCACAGAACAAGACTTAGTTTCTCCCTGGACCACCAGATCTGATTCACTGCAGGAAGAGCTGATAGCCACTAAAAATGCTTTTCATAGATAAATGCAACAGAGAGTATGTAGCTAATGGCTCAAAGGGAGGTTTCATAAGACCATTAAGGACCAAGTTCAGATCCTGTATAGGGGAATGAAAGGCTGTAATAGCCACCAAGTGAACTCTGACTGAACTCACAGAAAGACCTGACTTCTTTAATTCCAATTGGTAATCAAGAACAGGTGAGAGGGGTAAATGAACAGGTGAAAACTGATCCTGAGAACAGCAATAGTGAAATCCCTTCCATTTCTGAAGGGGAATAAGAACATAAGACCGGCCGTACTGGGTCAGACCAAAGGTCCATCTAGCCCAGTATCCTATCTACCGACGGTGGCCAATGCCAGGTGCCCCAGAGGGAGTGAACCTAACAGGTAATGATCAAGTGATCTCTCTCCTGCCATCCATCTCCACCCTTTGACAAACAGAGTCTAGGGACACCATTCCTTACCCATCGTGGCTAATAGCCATTTATTGACTTAACCTCCATGAATTTATCCAGTTCTCTTTTAAACGCTGTTATAGTCCTAGCCTTCACAACCTCTTCAGGCAAGGAGTTCCACAAGTTGACTGTGTGCTGTGTGAAGAAGAACTTCCTTTTATTTGTTTTAAACCTGCTGCCTATTAATTTCATTTGGTGACCCCTAGTTCTTGTATTATGGGAATAAGTAAATAACTTTCCCTTATCTACTTTCTCCACATCACTCATAATTTTATATACCTCTATCATATCCCCCCTTAGTCTCCTCTTTTCCAAGCTGAAAAGTCCTAGCCTCTTTAATCTCTCCTCATATGGGACCCTTTCCAAACCCCTAATCATTTTAGTTGCCCTCCTCTGAACCTTTTCTAGTGCCAGTATATCTTTTTTGAGATGATGAGACCACATCTGTACTCAGTATTCAAGATGTGGGCGTACCATCGATTTATATAAGGGCAATAATATATTCTCCGTCTTATTCTCTATCCCCTTTTTAATGATTCCTAACATCCTGTTTGCATTTTTGACCGCCTCTGCACACTGCGTGGACATCTTCAGAGAACTATCCACGATGACTCCAAGATCTTTTTCCTGATTTATTGTAGCTAAATTAGCCCCCATCATATTGTATGTATAGTTGGGGTTATTTTTTCCTATGTGCATTACTTTACATTTATCCACATTAAATTTCATTTGCCATTTTGTTGCCCAATCACTTAGTTTTGTGAGATCTTTTTGAAGTTCTTCACAGTCGGCTTTCGTCTTAACTATTTTGAGCAGTTTAGTATCATCTGCAAACTTTGTCATCTCACTTTTTACCCCTTTCTCCAGTTCATTTATGAATAAGTTGAATAGGATTGGTCCTAAGACTGACCCTTGGGGAACACCACTAATTACCTCTCTCCATTCTGAGAATTTACCATTTATTCCTACCCTTTGTTCCCTGTCTTTTAACCAGTTCTCAGTCCATGAAAGGACCTTCCCTTTCATCCCATGACAACCTAATTTACGTAAGACCCTTTGGTGAGGGACCTTGTCAAAGGCTTTCTGGAAATCTAAGTACACTATGTCCACTGGATCCCCCTTGTCCACATGTTTGTCAACCTCTTCAAAGAACTCTAATAGATTAGTAAAACACGATTTCCCTTTACAGAAACCATGTTGACTTTTGCCCAACAATTTATGTTCTTCTATGTGTCTGACAATTTTATTCTTTACTAGAATATTTTGATAGAGATCTTTCTGCTGTTTAATAAGGTTTGTTTTACTTCTGATGAACAACAGCAGAATTGACTTTATTTAGGTCCCAATAGTCTGTTTCAAGGTTGCATACACAGTAGCCATCATTAAACAATAGTACTTCTGTAGCAACCCCTACTCAGCAGCCCATATAGTTACAGTTGTTATTGACCTATTTCTGATTATTTTCCTAACACTGACACAAAACCCTTCCAGAGTCCGCCAAAAACACTAAAAGCTTTGCTACAGCAATACTCCTTAGCTTAGTCCGTTGAGAGTTCTACTACTTTGGTGTAATTTCAGCTGTTGGGTTTAGTGTGTGGGTTGCTTGAGGGGTGTTGGTGGCCTGTGATATGCAGGTCAGACAGGATGATATACTGGCCCTCTTATGGCCTTAAATTCTGTTCTTCATTTTTAAGCAGTCATTAATGACATGCAAGGTGAGTTCCAGGAGCCCTTTCTCAGAGTTCAGTTTGTGTATTAGCTCATTCAGGGCTCACCTATTGGTGAGTTTACCACAGTACTAACAGGTTCCCCAAATTTATAAATCAACCACATTTAAAATAAAAACTTAGTTAATGTCTTCTAACCTTAATGTCTGGAATAGAGAGGAAGGATGGTCCAGGGGTTAGGTTAGTGGCCAAGGCCTGGTTTTCTGATCTGACACAAACTGCCCGTGTGAATTTGGGCAAGTCACTTCGCCCCTCTGTGTCTTAGCTCCCCAGTTGTAAAACAAGGAGAATAGTATGTCCTTATCTCACAAGAGGGGTGTGAGGTTAGATACATTAAAGATGTGAGATTCTCAGAGAACATGGCACTGCCCTCTAAGCACCTAAGATGGAACTTTGCTACTGGGCAGCAGTTAGGAAATGAGCACTATTTTTCAATGTCTCTGAGTATTGTGTTTTTAAAAAGTCAGCCTCTTCTTCACATATCATTTGAGAAAGCAGTGCCAAATCTTTTCTTAAAACAACCCCCCCACCCCCTCCTTTTCGTTGACTGTATTGTCCCTTAAAGAGACAGATCTTCCATTATTTCAAAGTTTTGAAAATTTCCCCAAAACACAAGCTGTTCTCCACCCTATGACCTGCACACTTATACCCAAAATGTCCTGCATGCGCAGGAAAGTTCTGTGTTACAATTACCATAGCAACTGCTGTCCAAGAGCTGCCTTGGTATTTGGTCTCCTGCTGCTTTTAAAATGCTTTTTCTTTTTTGCCAAAGAAGCTTCTCTCAGTGACCTTATTTTTTTAGAATATATTTTTCACTCCCCTAAAAAATAAGAATCAAAAGTAGGGACCACGGTGGTAATCAGCAATGTATTTGTTAGTTGTTTTTATGCTTCATTTCAGCCTTATGCATTTTAAAGCTTTTCTGGGGCAGTAGGTTGTTCGGCAATCATGTCCTTTTCATAGACTGAGGGCCATGCTCTGCTGCATATAGCTGCTATAACGTGCTAAGGGTCAAAGTCAGCCACCGGGCACAGTGGCAGCCCTTCCACCTCCACATGGGGTGTGACAGCAGCAGTCACTGGGAGGTGCCTTCAGAGCCTCCTAGAATCTTCATTCACTCAGCTCTGGCTGCATTGCTCTCATTTACTTTATTGCCCTAGGCTATTGTTCGCCTTCCATCCTGCCTCTCACCTACCACAGCCATGGCTCTGCCTCGCTCTCACTGCCCAATGCACGTCTCACTCTCCCTGCTGTCCTTTCTACCTCCCGCCCCTTCAGTTTCCCTCCCTCTTTACCCACTATCTTATTTCAGCCATGACTTTGCTGAGCAGTCCAGAGGGTAGAGTGGTGAATTTGCTAAGTAGTGAATCTGTGGCTCTTCTCTCTCCTGCACTATCTATGTGGGCTGCAAACTCTCCGGGGCAGGAAGAAACTTGCCTTTAAGGAGCCCATCAGACTGTTGGTACTGTACAAATAACAAACAATGATAAAAGCCACTTTCCAGATGGACAGCTGGTTTTGAAGCACTGAACTACTGAGACACCCTTACCATTTGTAATTAGAGTCAATGCCTCTTAAACAAGACACACTTATGTAGGTGTTAGTTTAAATGAAAGACATGGCCAAGAATCCACATCCTGAAATTTATTTAATAAGGATTAATTTCCACTTTATTGGGTTACTTCCAATATCTCAAACTGGATAACAGAAATGGCTGGAGAAGGATTAGCAGTTTATCACCACATAGTGCAATCTGGGGTTTAAAGCAGAGCTCAGATTCAGCTAATCACATTGATACAATTTCTATCCTGAGCATTTCTGCTGATGCTTCCAAGCAGAATGAACTCATTCCTTAGTTTACTCATAACATATGTGAAAAATGTTCAGGAACTTGAAGAGTTAAGCAGATTGAATCAGCCCTAACAATGACAAAATCATAGCATCATCTACATCTGACTCTAACCCGCCAGCCAAAGTAAATGTGTGAGAGGAGCAAGCATGAGGTGAAAGATGCCCTCCCCCATCTGTCACCTGCATGAAGGATCAGGCTGTTTGGACTTACACGGAGACATCATCAATGAACTTGGTAGGCAGTTACAGCAGGGCACAAGTAGTTTCAAATTGACAGGTAGCTGGTTATCGTGTGCATAGGCAATCAAGGCTGGAACTGGAATCAGTGGGGTATCACAAGTGTAACAGCGGAACTGGGCTAATGTGTTTTCACATGACATGTACAAAGTCTAGCCTGATATCTATGAAAATCAATAAGTCCATAACTGTGATGGATCACCAGCATCAAATCCACAGCCAGAGAATCACAGAATACACCAGGCCCTAGGGTAAAAAATGCTTTCCATCTGCTGGCTTATGTGAAATAAATTGAGAATTTATGTACAGATCCTACTGAAGAGGGCATTACTTATTAGTTGGGTCACATTACAAACACATATTTAAACACTGTACCTGTCCCAAAGAGCTTGCTATTTAAATTGAACAGAAATAAAATGAAAGTTTGAAAGAAAGTGCCTGGAAGTGAGAGCAGGTCAGTGGAAGGCTTGATGCCACAGGGACCTGATTCTGATCTGATTTACACCAGCCTAAATCAGGAGTGGATCTGCTGGGATCACTGGAGGTACAATGGTGAAAAACCTATGTGAGAGCAGAATCAGCTCACAGGTGTTCCCATCAGTAAACTATCTAGTGGGCTAGTATCACATTGGATACTGATTGGCATCTTTGCTAGTATTTTCAGCAGAGGACCCGAGGACTGAATGGATATGGAGGCTAAAATGCCCCCTTTCCCACACACATTGTCCTTTCCGAAGAAGGTTGATATGCAATAGCAGAGCAGAATGATGAAGTGTTTATTGACCTTGCCAACGCTGTACCTGTTCTGTAAATAAATAGTGGAATTCAGTCATCATGGCCATCAAGCTAGTTTCTTTCCAGAGCATTACATTCACTAATTAGGCCTACATTTTATAAAGTGACTAATGATTTTGGGCACTGCCATTTTGGGGTATCTAGCTGTGACACTTTAAAGAGGGCTGATTTTCAGACGTCGGGTGTTCAGCACAATCAGGAAATTGTAAGGTGTCTCAAGTTTGGCACCCAAAAATTGAGGCACCCAAAATCATTAAACCCTTTTGAAAATACAGGCTTAAAATGTAAGAAGTATCCATGTAGGGCCCCTTCCTGCTCCCTTTGTAATCCACTGGAGTTTTGCCATTGACAATAATGGAAGCAGGCCTGACTGCACAGGCACAGATACAATGTTAGAAATCTCCCCTAATAAATTAAATCTTCCTGATTCTTTGTCCGTCTCTTAAATGTTTGGAGCATGTAGAAGATTTTCAGTACGGTCCCTGATAGCCAAAACAATTAGCAGGAAAAGCCTCAAAGCCGTTACTGCAGCATTCGAACATTAGCCCTGCATGCCAGTCTCTCAGATGCTCTTGCTTTTATTGTATTTCTGGCTGTGGTAACTTTTTATCCTACATCATCAAAGTGTGGCTTAAACAACATTCACTTTGCCAGTGCCAGATATCTCACTTGCCTCTGTTCAGATTAACTTCTTTGAGAAATCCAAAACATTCTGGCACAACCATTTACTGCTGCTTGCAAAAATGCATTACAGCCCCTTTCTACACATTCATTCGACCTAAATTTGTGTGCTTGTCACATGACAAAAAATGGGAACCACTTTTTATTGCAATATAAATTAAATTAATTGGACTTCTCATAATAGCCATGATATACAACCCAATATTAATTCAAATACTGGGCTAGATTCTCAGCTGAAACCATTCAATGCTTGACATAGTTGAAGTAGGGAGATGGTTACAGCTACCTGATTCTGGGGGCCACTTCTATGCCAGCCCTGACCATGGTGTAAACTAGAGCAGCCTAAGATTGGCTGTAAAGTACCACAGTTAGCTAGTGGAGGAGCAGCTGAAATGTGGTAGCACTGCAGTCATACCCTCCATAACTCAAACCCATCTCTTGCACCAAGGGGCTGCAGGAGGAGATGGTACAGACAACCAGCAGCCAGATTGGGACTCCCCATCACCCAGGGAAATCCAATGGCCTTCCATCTCCTTTCCTGTGCTTCAACAGATGCTCAAAACAGATGTTCAAAAAGAACATCATGATATTTTTCTGGTTTTTTACCCCTGACAGCCAACCACCCTTGATTACATCCAATTCTTTGGCTCTCACCATCTTGGTGAGCAATAGGATACATGCCAAGAAAATCAAAATTCCCACAAAACACAGGTTAACGTACGCTTCTGGATTATAGTGGCTGTTGATTTTTAAAAGATGTGACTAATATACACTAATTGACTGTGTGCACAGCTAAAAATGGGCCACAGGAAATCCACCTGAAAGCTAATGATGCAGAATTTTTTAATGTGGCTCTGCAAGAGGGTTGTGAGTTGTAGGGAACAAACACAGTTAATGATCATTTTCTAGGAACAGACATCTATTAATAGTGCATACACCAAAATAGTTTTTCCACTTTGTTTAAAGAATCATTGTGGTTTCAAGTCCCCTTTTTGTCAACAGAAGTAAGGGCTGTGTAATGCAAAGAAACCAACTCTATAGACAATGCTAACTGGAGGTAAGAAAGGGCTTTGTTATTTAGAGCTGTATTTTTAAATCTTATGCACTTATGTTTTGTGTCTGGTTTTAAAATTAACAATTTAGCACCACACACACTTCTGTAGCAGTCATTACTATATTCAAAGACAATCATGTATAAATAGTATCAATGGTTTATTTTGGGGGTTAAAGATTCTGTTAATCTGATTCCCCAGTGTCTGTACAAATGCATAAAAATAGGAAGTCTAAATAAATGTTTGTTGTTTTTTAAAAAAAGATTGAACTATTGTACATAATTTTGCTTTCAAGCCATAGCTGTCTGCAGTACTGGGCCTGACTCTCCTCCCAGTTAGAACTACTCTTGATTTACACCAGTCTACTGAACTCAGTCGAGTTTCACCAGTGTGAGTGAAAGGAGAGTAAGGCTCTTTGTGCTTTTGATTTTGTTTAATGTAAACTAGAGGGGAGAAAATTGTTTTTAGCCTTGATCCTTTTTTCTCATACATGTCATTGGTGAAGTTTCATCCCTTGGAGAATTGGTGAATGTGGGAATACAGACTCTAATACAAAACACTTGGCCTGTTTTCAGTTCCTAACACATACTCCAGAGTTCATGTTATGGTTATCAGAAAGAATCTATGAAAAATGAAGCTGCACACAACTGCAGATCATCAGCATGGCTTAACCTTGTCAAGTGGGGATGAAACAGGAAGTGCTTTGTGACACTGACTGGCAGAAATACAAACTGATGAAGAAAACACACTGCAGGAAAGAGGATCTCAGACAATGAGTTAAAGCACAGGATGTTAACTAGAGCAATAGTCTACCGTGGCCAAGATCAGAGAAAGTTGACACACTTGTTAGATGTTTCAGCAAAAGAATCAGTTCCAGCAATTTTTTAAAATCTTTCTTACAACACAATTTATCAAAAGGTGGCAGAGGGCAACAGGGGTTGCCCTGAGTGATAACATTTTTAATTGTACAAATGCCATTCTTAATGTCATAATCCAAAGGTCAATGCAGCTGCAGGCCCTAACAGATGTGCCCTACATGTACTAAGTAATATGGAGAAGTGGCTGTATGGTCCAAGTAAGATTAAAAACATTGGAAGATCAGTGGTGCCACTCATGTGGGTATTTGCCTCCTTTCCTTCCAACGTCTTCCATGTATTTCTATCCTTCATTAAGAAACCATAGCAAAACAAACAAAAAAGCCCATATGCACAGTTTATTGCTGAACAAGGGCCAATGTCCAGATGAAGTCATTGTGTGAAGAAAAATATTCCATGTCTTCAAACTAAGGGCAAAATCTTGCCCTTCTTTGCAGTGGCTGTGAAAGTGACTGGGAGCAGAATGGGTACCAATCACTCAAACAGTCCCTGAGCCTGAGCTTCAAAACACCTTCAAATTCAAACAGTTGTACTGCATCATCGTATTGTTAAAAAATGCTGAGATGTCCTGTTAAAATTTAAATCCAATTGATAGATCTGTTTGCATAGGTCATATTTCCACATGCAAACATAAAGAAGAATTTGTGGTAGGTCAAGTGGTTTTCAGCTTTTCTTGCAATCAACGCATTCTTTTTTGAGTAAGAAGAAACATTTTATTAGGAAATTTCACAATAGGTGCAAAGAGCAATGTCATCTTCAGCTTTAAATAGAATACTGTTTTATTCTATGTGCTAAACCACTGTTCATACAGAGTGTTCAAAATGAGTGTTACCTTACTTACTCTTTTCCTGTTTGTCTGATAAACTATGCTGTGAGATTTAACACAATGATAAAAGTATACTAAAGTGCTGACCACAAAAATATTAGCCCCATGGTTATGCTTTGTATTAAAGAATGTTTTCAGGTATTTCTTGTTTCCTAAATTGACATCATTGTTTCAAATATCAAGGTGGCTTCATTGCAAAGGAGTCTGTGGTCATGATACACATTGGTGCCAATGACATAGGGAGGGGTAAAAGAGAGGTCATGGAAGCTACACTTAGATTATTAGGAGAAAGGCTTAAGTCCAGGATCGCTTCAATACTTCCAGATCCCCATGCAGAGTCAACTGGAAAGCAGGAACTTCAGGGTCTTGGGCCTCGTCTACATTAGAAAGGGTTTGCTGATATCGCTGTACTGACAAACCCTTCTTGTGGAGACATGGCTTACACTGGCAATTTTGTTTATTTGCTGGTATAGCCTATATCAGTTCCCTGAATGAAGCAAGTTATACTGTCAAAAGGACTTTTTTGCTAGTATAACTGTGTCGACTATGGGGCTCTTGGCAGTGCAGAAAGGTCGCCAAAAAATCGTTCCCCACAACCAACATTGTTATACCAGCAAAAACCTCTAATGTCGACTTGGCGCTAGTGTGTGGATAGGAAGATATTGTAAAGAGAAGGGGGTTAAGTGCACTGAAGAATTTTTTGGGAAGCAAAAAGCTCATACAAAAGGGATGGTTCTAAACATAGTGGAGCCAGGCTGCTGGTCCAGAAACTGACAACTTTTAGGGGGAATACTAAGACTAGGACCTGGGGAAAAAGCTGACAGGTGCTGAGGAGCACACAGGTCAGACAAAGACATCTGCTAGAGATGTTGATAATGCAAAGGTAACTCTGTATCTGGTAGTAAAGGGTATGATAGAAATGACAACTGAACAGAAGGAGAGAAAGACAGATTACAGAGGTGCATTCCGGAAAAGTAGCAAGGAGTAAAGCACAAATAGGCAAATGAGCAAAAATAAAAACTATGCATGTCTGTAACATACTGTGGGAAGCATAAAGCAAAACACCAGGGTATTATAATGCCTGGCAACAGGGCTGGCTCCAGCATTTCTGCCATCCCAAGCAAAAAAAAAAAAAAAAGCCGAGATCGCAAGCGGCAGCGCGAATTGGAAAAAAAAAAAAAAAAGCCGCGATTGGCGGCGGCAGTTCAGCGGCAGGTCACTCCCAGAGGGAGTGAGGGACCTGCCGCCCCCGAATTGCCGCAGGTGCCGCCCCTCTTCCTTGGCTGCCCCAAGCACCTGCTTGTTAAGCTGGTGCCTGGAGTCGGCCCTGCCTGGCAATGGAAGAGAGTGGTGACAATCAACACTTCTGAAACACGGTGGAATGGTTAAAATGAAAGCGATAGTGTACTGCACTTAAACAGTGTCAATCAAGCCTGGATGTTTTGCTAAAAGATGTGCTTTAGCTCATTTAGAGACTATGGGCCTGGTGCAAGAACCACTTGGTGATGTTCTATGGCCTGTGTTACACAGCCAGTCAGCGGGAAGGATCATAATCTCCTGGGGGTGGGGGGGGGGGGGAAATCTATGCATGACCCAGGTATAAATTATCCTGAAAGGGCAGATTTGCTCATACAGATGAGGAAGTAGCCGTTTACCTAAAAGATTCCACAGAATCTAATGCTTTACCAAATTTTCCGGTCAGTTTATTCAACTTTTATTATAACATATTGCAACACCACCTAGTGTTAATTTACTTATATGAGCAACTCAGAAAATATTAGAATAAGTTAAAAAAACCCCACTAAAGTCTTTGTGCAATATATTTTTGCTCTAATACAACATGTACAGAACCCTTCCAGTTAATTGTATGTTTGATCATCAATTTCCTGTCTTTCGCAAGTAAATACTCCCACACAGGAAACACAAATATAGTACTTTTGAGTATAGTAGCTTTCAACCACTTTTAGTTTATTTTGTGGTCATTCTACATGCTTGTGTTGGTCTCTCTTCTCATAACGGGACCTTAAACCAATCATCTTAATGAGCTTTAATAAAAGGCAATAAACAGTGCTAACAATATAAATTGAAAGTAAACACATAATATGAGATATATAATACTGTTCACCACTATATCAAGAGCAACAATTGATTAGATTTCTGTTTACAAACTATCAATGCCTACAGTACATGTGAGTGTACATTACCAAATTTCCAGATTTCTACAGAAGTGGCTCAGGCCTATTCCATAGTGTTCTGCAAAGAAATCTTAGCATGCTACTGAGCGAGGGTCTGATCCAACTCCAATACAATTCAATAGCAAAACTCCCATTGACTTCAGTGGTGAAGGATTGAGCTCCTGAAGATGAGTTAGATACTTACCAGAGGCTCCCCGCCCCCTCAAAAGTGTTAGAAATCTCCTGCTTAAGCGGTTTTGTCAAAACCCATCTTAACTGGATTCAATAAAAAATGGACAATAACTTGGACACAACAGAACCTCAGCTATCTAGATCTTAAGCAGGAAATTTCTGTATCTGTCTGTCTATCTATATATATGATTGGATGTTTAATTTCAGGGATTTTTGCTCACAATAATACAATAGAATAAAATAACATCCAGGCAGTAAGAAATTTCCCCCTGCTTGTCTCAGGTCATACTGGGAGGGATTTTGGCTTAACCTATATCACTATGACCAGGTAGGTATAAAATCAGATAATTACTGTGACTGCAGAGACTAGGCACTGGGGAAGCTCAAATCTACCCATGTACTATATGTTCCAAATCAATGTTACATAAGACTCTTCAGTCACAAACAATGAATATTGCAATCTCAAGAGCCTGTGCAATTTGGAGCTAAGCACTGACAACATTTGAAGTCAAGGACAAAAATACAGCCAGTGTCCAGATTCCAAACAAGGCATGCCACAATCACAGATGGTTGTATGGGGCTCAGTAGCAGGGCTACAGGTACGTACGTACGTACCTACGTACGTACGCGCACACACACACACACACACACACACACACACACACACACACACACACACACACACACACACACACACACACACA
>NW_020664372.1:7257151-7392210 GCF_002925995.2 Terrapene triunguis | reverse complement strand
ACACACACACACACACACACACACACACACACACACACACACACACAGTGAGACAATGGAATACAATCCTTTGGTTTCATGGAAATAGCAGCTAATCCACTTCAGCTCATTTCCTCAAATTTCTTATTAAAATTTTTTTTACATTCTTTCTAAATGATCTATATTATAGAGCTGGCACCAAGGAATGCTACAGTTTGCACCTCAAAGGGCCTGGCTCACCAATGCATTACTTCAGTTTTATGCCAGGTAACTCCATTGATTTAAGAGGAGTTACTCCATTGAATAATGAGTAAAACAGGGGTGATTCAGACGTCCCATTATAACCCCCCATTTGCACTCAGTTTTGTGAAGAATTCTCTTTTGGGGCTTAGTCTGTGACCTCTGCCCACAAGTGAATTTTTTCCCAAGAGTTTGAAGATGATCTGGTCAGCCATTTCTGAGGGCCATGCAAAGGCTTCTGGGATTTTCTGTTCCAGTAAGTGGCACAAGCAGTGGGAAGCAGATTATGCTGTTATCCCCACTCTCCATGGCCCATAAGTAAGGCTCCGTATTTGCCACGGAGGTCACGGATTCTGTGACTTTCCGTGACCGCCGGGACTTCTTCAGTGGCCCGTGCAGCTGCCCCAGGAGCCACCTGAGTAGCTTGAACAGCCCCTGGGCCAGTCACATTGGCTGCTGCAGGGGCAGTCTCAGGCCCTCCTCACCCCCCAGCAGCAGGAGTTTGGGTGGGTGGGGGGCTCAGGGCTGAGATTGGGTGTGGGGCAGAGCTTACCTGGGTGGGGGATCCCTGGAAGGGCGACAGGAAATCCCCTCCCTCAGCTCCTAGCTCCACAAGCTGCATCCACAGGCACTGCCTCTGCAGCTCCCATTGGTCGCGGTTCCCAGCTAATGGGAGCTGCAGAACCGGGGCTTGGGATGGAGCGGAGGCAGAACGAGATAGGAGCTGGAGGTTGCCGCTTCCCAGGAGCCGGGTAGGGAACTTGCCCCGGCCCTGCCACACACACCCCAGCACCTGCGACACCCCCCGCCCCCCACGAGCACCCACAGCGCCCCCCCCAGGCATCCGTGGCACCCCCTGGGCTGCCCCCTCAGCACCTCCAAGCCACCCCCCCTGAGCCACCACCCCCATGTTTTAGTCAGGGGTATATAGTAAAAGTCATGGACAGGTCACAGGCTGTGAATTTGTGTGACCTGTCCATGACTTTTACTAATAATACCCGTGACTAAAACACAGCCCTACCCATAAGTACATGCTAGACTTACTAACACCTACGAAAGCCCTTTGAATTAGGAGATGGGAAGGTCTGAATGGAAAGTCCAACTGAACAACCAGTTGGAAAGGGCACCTCTCGAGATACCCAGATGGTTGATGGATGGCTGTGGACCTGACCCTCAAAAGACAACAAAGGTTGGGATGAGGGAACAAGGGATAGGGAGGGTGCTGAGGGAAAGGAGAAATAAGGGATCTCATCAGAAAAATGCGTTCTCATTAATTTTTCACCATTTTGGTTCACAGGCTAGACCTGCATTTGAAACTGGCCCACTGTCAGGATTCAGATAAAAATTAACCCTCCTTATTTTGGTTCCAGACATCAGCCTATCTCTGCTCTTTCAACTGAACACAAAGGATGGGGTTTTCAAGCATGCTTAGAACTGACCTACCTTTGCTCCTCTTGAAGTCAATGAGAGCTAAACCATTCACTTCTAAAGGACCAGAGTTAGGCCAAAGCCAAGTGCTTTTGAAAACCCTGCCCAAAGGGTTGTATAGTATTCACTTCTGATACACGTCTTGCAAATACACATACGGTCACACCCAGTTATATTTGTTCTTGCTTTCTGTACTAATGTTGCTGAATATATTGTAAACAATCCATTCTAAGTACCCTGGAGCAAATTTTGGGAAAATACTTACATCAATACTCTTAGACTAGAATCCCCTGTCAGTTCTTAACATTTAACAATACTATAAACCAAAGTATACATCTTTTCTTTTGGAAACAGAGAACGCCAAGGGATGACCAACCAACTGAATTACACAAACGTTGCTGTTTGGAAAAGCAATATCCTGGAAAGAGGATCGTAAACTAGATTGTCCTTCTGGGATGGGATGTGCATTTGCCCTTTTATTTTATTTTTTTATTATTATTATTTTTTAAAACAAATTTCTTTGTTTAAAACTATTCAAGAAAGATGAATATGTTGGTTGTTTTAAAATATATTGGCATGAGGTGGTTCACCAATGGTGGTGATATACAGATCTTTAAGTTTATTTTAGTGCGCAAACTGTGTTCAGTTTTTGAAGGAATCCTGTGGTGTTGATAGTTTTGATGATAATGAATCTTTTGAGGAACAGTTGCAAGTCAGCAAGACAGTTTGCTCTCTGTTTTTCTCTCTCTAACAAGACTCAGTTCTTGGGGCAGAGTTGCTTCCTGGGAACCAGGCATTGGTATTTGGCTGTGAGTTATGAAAGGGAGGATTTGCCCTGCATTCCCTTTTGGGACCACTTCTGTTCCAGGACTGTTGTATGTGTGTAAATAAAACAATAAAACTTATGCTAAGCAAAGACAGAGACTCTGTATCCCTGATTGCTCCTTGAATGAGAAGCCAACTTGCAGGGCCTTGCTACCACTCAGCAGATGGGTGACAATATTAATAAGTTCTCTTAATGCTTTTTTCCTATTTGTGTTCTTAACTTGGGCAAAACTAGAGCTGTTTGACTCAGCCTCATATCAATGGCTACACATTTTATGTACCTACCTTGCAGAGACTTTTGAGGCTTAATTAATGCTTTTGCATTGCTTTGAAAATGTAAGATACTATGTCAGTGCTAAGTATTATAATTAGGATCTGAATTCAGTCTAACTGCAAGAGGATGAACAATTTTGCAAGAATTCTTCACATTGAGCCACTGGTTCAACCAAGACATACACAGGGTTTAAAGGGCCTGATCCCAAACCCATTGGTCAGGCCTAAAGTGAACTGAGTTATGGTGGGTCACAGACTTAGGAAATATTTGTCCAATCTGAGGCAAGGCTTAAAAGGAAGTGCATGCTGCACTCAGGAGAAGAGGGGGAGAGTAGCAGAACTCCCCGAGGGCCCCAGAGGGATGGTGGTTGAGTCAATCAGCACACTTCTTGGGGCTCCTTCTGCACAGTAGTCCCCTCCGCATTCCCTTAACTTACTGCAGAGCTGTGCCTCAAAGGAATAGACCAGCCCTGAGGAAGGATTTGAGAGTCTGGCTCTGTGGAAATATGAGGAAAGTTAAAAAAAAAATGGAGCCAAAATAAAGAGAAGAGACACAAATGTGTGATAAAAAATATAAATAAATGTAAAATGAACAAAGAACTGATCTCCTAAGAAACTTGAAGCACAAAGAAATGAAGTCAGCAGAGTCTTTCACAAGGGAAGTCCTTCACTTCCCCAATAAGTTGGAACATGCACAGAAAGCAAAACAATTCCACAAGGCCTACGTATATGGGTTTCTAATCCAGTGAAAGTAATACATGCTCTGTTTTCAAATCCAGAGTCAACAGTGTTTTCCCTTAACAGACCCAGCACAGTTAAACTATTTGTCTAACACTGATAAGGTTATCACCCAGGAATTTTTTTTCAGAAAGGGTCATGTTTCCTTTCCAGAATTAAAACGCATGTTTAAAAAAAAAAAAAAAAGTATGTTTAATTGGGTTCTCTCTCTTTCCACTTAATTTACAGGATACAGTGTAGATGACACTTAAAGTGAATATGCTGGCAGCCCTGAGGGACAACAAATATGATGACCCTAAATTGTATCTGCTTTGGAATCATTGGTCACAGCAAGCCATGCACTGTAAATTACCGGAGCTAAGACAACAGGACATTTGCAGAACTTCCCTTATTCACTGCAGTGAAATACGAGCAGGATCTGTATTAATTGCTAGGTACAGTTCTTGTTTTTCAGCCAATCTCTTACAAAACAAGATATATGGGATCAGACTTTCTGGGTTGTCATAATTCTTCTAACAGCTCCAACCTCTTAGAAAGTATGTGGGAAATAAAAATTAATGAGCCATTGATCTTGAGCCAGAGGGCCCAGAGAAATAAATAAATAAAGCAGAAAGCTGATCTTCCCATTTGTTATAACTTCAGGTCAAGAATGAAGATACCTGCCTAGAGCTAATTTTACATTTTTTTGACGCGGGAGCATACCTGTTTTTGACAGCTGCAAATGCAGGCATATGCTGAGGAAGAAAGGAACTACAATTCCCAATGCGGGAATGTCAAGCTCATTCACTAGAAGGAGTGGAGTTCCATTTTTAATTATGGTCAGTGGCCAGTGCAGGATTGCATAGTATCTTCAATGCAAAGCTGAGCCCCCACTGGCAACAATGGGAGGTTTGCAGAAATATCAAGTGTCGAATCTGGCCTTTAACTAAATGTTCAATTTGTATTGTTTACACTGTACTTTGTCATATGATATTTTGCTGAGAAGATATGCTGACCTTTAGGACCAGCACTACTTTTGCCCTTTGTTTCTGTTCCTTCCCCATCCTTCTTTGTCTGTTTCTGTCCAATTCCATGCTACTCAGCACGGTCCCCTCTCAGTCCTCATTCAGCAGCTCCTGCCAACTGTAGTGGTCAGTGATTAGTCAGTGCTTAATGTGCTTGCAAGAGATCTGCTTTACTCGGCTTCTGGTTTAAAGTTGCTGGCTGGGCATAACAAGTGCTTCACAGCGTCCTGCCCAAACTCACAATCTGGGACGCTCTGTCCTTAAAGGCACACTCCCCAATACCAGGCCCAGTACTAGGTTTGTCTGTCTACCTATTTCTAGTAAGAGCAATCGCACTGGAATCTCAGCACTGTTATGCTACCTAGGCCAACTCCTCTCCATACATCTTCACAACCCACCGGATCGGCAGGTAGCAATCGATCTATTGGGGATCAACTTATCGCGTCTAGTGAAGACGCGATAAAATCGATCCCCGATGGCTCTGCCATCGACTCCGGAAATCCACCGCAGCAAGAGGCGGAAGCGGAGTCGACGGCGGCGCGGCAGCGGTCGACTCACCGCCGTCCTCACAGCCAGTTAAGTTGACCTAAAATACGCAACTTCAGCTACGCTATTCATGTAGCTGAAGTTGCGTATCTTAGGTCGACCCCCCCGTAGTGTAGACCGAGCAAGAAAGCCACTGATCCCATCTGGCCTTCTTTCCCCTTTCTGCCCCCCGCCCTCCCCAAGTGATTCCTGAGGTCCTGCTAGCATCCTCCAGAGCCTGGACCATCTCCTGGAGCAGCAGCAGTGGAAAGACCCTGTGAAGGTCCCCAAATTATTATCTCATGAGCCAGATTGGAGTGAGAGCTGCTTCACATTCTATGTGCAGGGTAAAGAGTTTTGCCTGTGGCGGACATGAGGATAACATGCTGGGATGGGAGAGTGAAAGCTGAATGAGTGTGGAGAATAATTCACCCCCTCAGCGTAGGTGGAAAACAATAAAACACAAACATGCCAGAGTTTTGTAACTTGCCCCAGCAGCCACATGAGAAATGATATGTATGGCATTCTCTCCCACCCCACATACATACACCTCACTGTACATTTTACCATCTGGCATAATATACCGTCCCAAAAACTACAGGAAGGAAATTCAACAAGTTTTCTTTTCTTCAGAAAGGATGTGCATATTTCTTTAAGTGGAAAAAGAAAAAAGGATCTAAGTCTTTTTTTCCCCACAGTTAGCTTCTGAAGGGTTAACATCAATGCTTTTTTTTTTTTTTTTTAAACTAAAATAAAAGCTCTCAGCTCCCAAGATATTATCAGTCTGCTAAACATAGGTAAGAATATGAGAGGGAAAGAGAAAGGAATAGATATATATGTAAGGAAAATTAAAACTCAGCATGTTGGGTGTGGGGGGAATGTGCTTTGAAGTACAAAAGATCCATTGTTAATGTGGGACAAAACCTCCCCAGTATGGGACAGAGATAAAAAGGAGGGAGTTTCTAGCAGATCAAGGTCAACCAAGATATATGAATAACATAAATGCTATTAATCTCGTGCAGCATGAATCAGAGAATTGCAACAGGGTAGAGTTGTGTGGTGGGGTTCATGGCATGAGTGTTCTATGCCACTTTGTATTAGATAATGAATGTATTCATCACAGACTCCTACATACCATCCAAACTGGCAGAGAAGTAGCTTTAAGGAGCTTGAGAGAACAAATCAAAGAGCTGGCTCGACAGCTCAGAAAGGTAATAGGGATGTTCAAATGCTGCCCCACGTTTAGATATTTGCGGCTATCCATACAATCTCACTCTGCAGGAAATAGCGTGAGAAAGGAGTTCTGAGTTGGACAGCTTGCCGCTTATTATGTCTGATGCCGCCTCTGTCATTATAGCTATTTTAACCGTTAGAAAAGATGCAGAGTAATGCATGAAAAGACCGTACACTGGAAAATGTCACTTTTTTTTCTTCTCATGACTAATTCCAAGTACAAAATGAACCATTGCAGAGGGCTAAATCTAAACATGGCAGAGCAGCAAGAGACTGAGTCACATGTGAGTCAAAATGTTCATAACCAAATGCAATACTGAAATCCCAGCTCCAACTAATTCCCTCCCTCTAAAGTTCCCAAGGGTTTCTCAAAGTGAACCTAGATTTGTATTCAGATCTGTAGTTCAGTGCTGTGCAATTAGTGGAATAGGGCAACCTCCACAATGGGCCAAACTCCCCAGCTAGGAGTACATCCAACTTTTTAAATTTAGGGTATTTCAATCTCTAGATCTTGCAGCCTGGGCTCATCTCTAAATTATTTGTTATTATTTGTATTACAGTAGCACCTAGAGGGTATGACAGATGTGGAGCTGCTCTGAAAGAGTTTGTGAATACCTCATATTGACCTGGTTATAGGGCTATTTTGCTGTATGAATATATTGATTTAGTTTGGGGGAGGGTGCTCAAGAAAAACAAGCAGGAAAGAAATAATGGTTCAAAATAAGCCACCCACAGCAAACACTTGAGGGGTGTTAAGGGACAATACCAGGACTATTAATTTAGGAGATTTTGCCTTCTGTGCAGCTAACCTACAAAACTGGTTTGAACCAGGACATGAAGAGGGCCACACTCACAGGAAATTTTTAAAAACCATGGCAGGTTTAAAAAGGAACACTCACTCAAGGGACGGGGCGGGAGGGGAGTGTTTGGGGAAAACTAGACAGACACAGAGACCTGACAAGGGTGACTGCAGAAGTTGGGATTGCCAAGGTTATAATCACCAACTTCAAGATAAAAAAAATCATGAGCTGAACCCCCCAAAATCATGAGATTAATAAAAACATGACTTTTTGGCCAAAGGCTAGACTTTTTATTATAATTTTTGAACTCCTCCGTGCACGCGTGTGAGAGAGAGACTGGGAAAGAGAGAGACTTATGCCCACTCTCCCAAATGTATTAGGTAGGGTTATTTTGGCCCCCTGCTGAAGGAGTTCTCAACCCCGCACATCTACCCACCCCCTGCTCAGCAATTAATTCTGCCTCCATCCAATCCCTGCCTCCTCCATTTAGCCCCTCATCAATTTAGCTCTCCAGCAGCCCCAATTCCACCCCAACACAGCACCCATCAGTTCAGTCCCCCAGTCTCCCTTCTGCTCCTGCTGGGGTTCTTCAGCCTCCTTCCAAGCCTGGAGTGGCTACAGCAGGATCCTTTCTCCTCCTTCCCAGGCTGGAGGAGGCATCTCCAAGGGCTCTTTGCACCTGGCTCTGCCCCTTCCCAAGACTGGATGCTGCAGGGAATGGGGGAAGAGCAGAATCATCGTGTCCCCATTGTTCCCATGAAGGGAAGGGAAGGAAGGAGTGGAAACACCCTGAGCTGCTGGGTGTCTAACTCTCTCCTCCCCTCCTGTGAAAATGACTTCAGGTCGCTTGCTGAGAGGTGGGAAGGGGGAAAGAGAGCCTTGTCTCTAAGCAGCTCTGATTGGTTACTCAGCCCTAGGAGGCTACTTAATGGGGCAGACAGCAATTCACTGGAGGGCTGGAGCTTCTCAGGTCATCTTAAGACTTGGCTCAGCCAAAATCATGTCACTTGTGAAAACAACATTGGAGCTGTCAACACTCAAGTTATCAGTGGGGAGGACAAACTTTTAGTTAAGACAGACGTGTGTTGACTGTTTTAAAATCCTTTTTCTCGAAATGCTTTGTTCCTACAGTTAAATAAACAATACTTCGGTTTGAGAAGGCTGTCTGATCACTACACACCACTGGCTACACTCCACAAAAGGGAAGAGATACAGGTGCCTGCACTCAGTCCGATCTGCTGGGTAAGCAAGATTGATATACTTGAAGGATACTGTAGTCCAGGGATCGGTCTAGGAGTGGGAGAATTCCACATCAGGAGAGGTAAAGGCATAAGGCCTGACACCTGAGGGGATCCATTCAAAGAGACCACAAAGAAAACGTAGGCACAGCTGCCCTGTAACTGTGACAGAGGGCCCAACCAAGATCTGGGTACCATTGTTCTATATAAGCCTAGCAAAAGGCACATCTTGCCTCAAATTACTCACAATCTAAATAGACAAGACAGAAAAAGAAAAAGAGGAAGCGACTTGCCCATGATCAGACAGCAGGTTAGTGGCAAAACCAAGAATAAAACCCAAGTGTTCTCACTCCCAGGTGCCTTATCCAGTGGTCCACACAGCCTCTCCCCAGATGAAAAGTAAAATAATAATGATATCCTAAATATAGAAAATCATGTTACACAACCATTTGAGGGCTGCAAAATGAATTATTTAGGTTCATATGTTCCTGTGGTTCATGTACGGATTATTTCTAAATTACTCTCAAAGTTTCCATACCTGTGCCATAAGATGGGCCCCCAAATCAAACCTAGAGATGGTGATGCCACTATAGACTATCTGAAAAAAACAAAATCTAATGGAGGTGTGGCCTAAGAGAAAGAGGAAGGCATGATGGGAAAACACACATACTATGCAACATTTGATTCCCTATATGAAACCTACTATAATATACTATATTACAAGTTCACAAGTTAGGATCATCTTAAGCACTAGCTTGCCATAGGCTACCAATGTAAGTCAAGGGTGGCCCCCATAACAGTACTACCTCCCCGCAGAGAAGTTAAGAATAGGAAAGACTGTTTCCTACCTCTCTGTGCTGCAAAGAACCAGTTCAACCTATTGCTATGTGCCTTTTTCTGAGTTACTTCTTAGGCATAGGGTTAATAGGTACCTCCAAGAATGCTTCACTTAATGGTATGAAATCCTGGGGACAATGTAGGCAGAGACTCCACACAGTAGGCTGAAGTTCTCCTCTGTATGTTTTGACCTCAGTTTACCTTCTTTACCAATGCAAGGAGCCTAGGGAACAAAATGGAGGAACTAGAGTTACTGGTGCAGGAAGTGAAACCGGATATTATAGGGATAACAGAAACATAGTGGAATAGTAGTCATGACTGGAGTACAGGTATTGAAGGGTATGTACTGTTTAGGAAAGACAGAAATAAAGGCAAAGGTAGTGGAGTAGCATTGTATATCAATGATGAGGTAGACTAAAGAAATAAGAAGGGATGGAATGGATAAGACAGAGTCTGTCTGGGCAAAAATCACATTGGGGAAGAAAGCTACTAGAGCCTCCCCTGAGATAGTGCTTGGGCTGTGCTATAGACCACCGGGATCTGATTTGGATATGGATAGAGACCTTTTTAATGTTTTTAATGAAGTAAATACTAATGGGAGACTGTAACTTCCCAGATATAGACTGGAGGATAAGTGCTACTAATAGTAATAGGACTCAGATTTTCCTAGATGCAGTAGCTGATGGATTCCTTCACCAAGTAGTTGAAGAACCAACAAGAGGGTATGCCATTTTAGATTTGGTTTTGGTGAGTAGTGAGGACCTCATAGAAGAAATGGTTGTAGGGGACAACCTTGGTTTGAGCGATCATGAGCCAATTCAGTTTAAACTAAATGGAAGGATAAACAAAAATAGATCTATGACTAGGGTTTTTTATTTCAAAAGGGCTAACTTTAAAAAATTAAGGAAATTAGTTAGGGAAGTGGATTGGACTGAAGAACTTGGGGATCTAAAGGCGGAGGAGGCCTGGAATTACTTCAAGTCAAAGTTGCAGAAACTATCAGAAGCCTGCATCCCAAGAAAGGGGCAAAAATTCATAGGCAGGAGTTGTAGACCAAGCTGGATGAGCAAGCATCTCAGAGAGGGGATTAAGAAAAAGCAGAAAGCCTACAAGGAGTGGAAGATGGGAGTGATCACCAAGGAAAGCTACCTTATTGAGGTCAGAACATGTAGGGATAAAGTGAGAAAGGCCAAAAGCCATGTAGAGTTGGACCTTGCAAAGGGAATTAAAACCAATAGTAAAAGGTTCTATAGCCATATAAATAAGAAGAAAACCAAGAAAGAAGAAGTGGGACCGCTAAACATGGAGGAAGGAGTGGAGGTTAAGGATAATCTAGGCATGGCCCAATATCTAAACAAATACTTTGTCTCAGTCTTTAATGAGGCTAATGAGGAACTTAGGGATAATGGTAGGATGACAAATGGGAATGAGAATATGGAGGTAGATATTACCACATCCGAGGTAGAAGCCAAACTCGAACAGCTTAATGGGACTAAATCAGGGGGCCCAGATAATCTTCATCCAAGAATATTAAAGGAACTGGCACATGAAATTGCAAGCTTATTAGCAAGAATTTTTAATGAATCTGTAAACTCAGGGGTTGTGCCATACAACTGGAGAATTGCTAACATAGTTCCTATCTTTAAGAAAGGGAAAAACGTGATCCAGGCAACTACAGGCCGGTTAGTTTGACATCTGTAGTATGCAAGGTCTTGGAAAAAATTTTGAAAGAGAAAGTAGTTAAGGACATTGAGGTCAATGGTAATTGGGACAAAATACAACATGGTTTTACAAAAGGTAGATCGTGCCAAACCAATCTGATCTCCTTCTTTGAGAAGGTAACAGATTTGTTAGCTAAAGGAAACGCAGTGGATCTAATTTACCTCGATTTCAGTAAGGCATTTTATACAGTTCCACATGGGGAATTATTAGCTAAATTGGAAAAGATGGGGATCAATATGAAAATTGAAAGGTGGATAAGGAACTAGTTAAAGGGGAGACTACAACGGATTGTACTGAAAGGTGAACTGTCAGGCTAGAGGGAGGTTACTAGTGGAGTTCCTCAGGGATCAGTTTTGGGACCAATCTTATTTAATCTTTTTATTACGGACTTTGGCACAAGAAGTGGGAATGTGCTAATAAAGTTTGCAGATGACACGAAGCTGGGATGTATTGCCAATACAGAGAAGGACCAGGATATCATACAGGAAGATCTGGATGACCTTGTAAACTGGAGTAATAGTAATAGGATGAAATTTAATAGTGAAAAGTGTAAGGTCGTGCATTTAGGGATTAATAAGAATTATTGTTATAAACTGGGGACACATCAGTTGGAAGTAACAGAGGAGGAGGACGACCTTGGAGTGTTGGTTGATCACAGGATGACTATGAGCCGCCAATGTGATATTGCCGTGAAAAAAGCTAATGCGGTCTTGGGATGCATCAGGCGAGGTATTTCCAATAGAGATAAGGAGGTGGTAGTACCGTTATACAAGGCACTGGTGAGACCTCATCTGGAATACTATATGCAGTTCTGGTCTCCCATGTTTAAGAAGGATGAATTCAAACTGGAACAGGTACAGAGAAGGGCTACTAGGATGATCTGAGGAATGGAAAACCTGTCTTATGAAAGGAGACTCAAATAGTTTGGCTTGTTTAGCTTAACCAAAAGATGGCTGAGGGGAGATATGATTGCCCTCTATAAATATATCAGAGGAATAAATATCAGGGAGGGAGAGGAATTATTTAAGCTCAGTACCAATGTGGACACAAGAACAAATGGATATAAACTGACGATCAGGAAGTTTAGACTTGAAATTAGACGAAAGTTTCTAACCATCAGAGGAGTGAAGTTCTGGAACAGCCTTCCAAGGGGAGTAGTGGGGGCAAAAGACATATCTGGCTTCAAGACTAAGCTTGATAAGTTTATGGAGGGGATGGTGTAATGGGATAGCCTAATTTTGGCAATTAATTGATCTTTGACTATTAACGGTAAATACGCCCAATGGCTTGTGATGGGATGTTAGATGGGGTGGGATCTGAGTTATTACAGAGAATTCTTTCCTGGGTGTCTGGCTGGTGAGCCTTGCCCACATGCTCAGGGTTTAGTTGATCGCCACATTTGGAGTCGGGAAGGAATTTTCCTCCAGAGCAGATTGGCAGAGGCCCTAGGGGTTTTTCGCCTTCCTCTGCAGCATGGGGCATGGGTCATTTGCTGGAAGATTCTCTGCATCTTGAAGTCTTTAAACCATGATTTGAGGACTTCAATGGCTCAGAGACAGGTTTGATACAGGAGTGGGTGGGTGAGATTCTGTGGCCTGCGTTGTGCAGGAGGTCAGACTAGATGATCATAATGGTCCCTTCTGACCTTAAAGTCTATGATTCCCCTTCCCCTAAGTGTGGTACAGTCTCACATTCCAGCAACTGTTAAGTTTACAGAGAAGTCTGAGGAGAATGGGAGAGTCATACAGACAATTGAAACTCAAGGGGCTGTCCTTTATGAATGACACCCAAAGACTGATGATCGATATTTGAAGATGTAAAAACATCCATTTGGGATATACACAAATAGCCCTCAAAGCTGAAAAAAAGAGAGAGAAGGAAGGAAAAAAGAAAAATAATTTTCTTCCAGCCGGCAGCTGACCCTCCATGAAATGTCTGCACCTACTGCAGGTGTATCTGTGGTTCCAGGATTGGGCTCCTGAGTCATCTCAGGAGCCATATGTAAATCTGTGATAGAGATCATCCTCAAATTGAGGGACTCTGAATAAGTTTCCCAGACCTGAAAAAGAGCTCTGTAACTCAAAATTTTGTCTCCCTCACTAACAGAAGTTGGTCCTCACCCACCTTGTCTCTCTAATATTCAAAAGAACTTTTTATGGTGCAACCTCCCATTCTAGTCTGGCACTGAGAGCAGTAATGCCCCTGGACACAGCCATACCCAAAAAGCTAAGCCTGAAGTCATTTCAGCATGCTTATTTGACCTCTCAAATGGCAGCATAGATCACTTTCTGATCGCATAAGGCGCTAAAATCTAAGTGCATGCATTGTGTAGATCCAAAATTAATTCTAGAACTCTGCTGTTCAGTTTCAGCACAATGCAACTGGTAATGTTCTTTAAACTTAAGGCAATAAACACCCCTAATAAAAACAAAACAATAAAGGAAAGAGCTGCAGGAGTAAAAAAGAATGCAGGCAGAAGTCCAGCAAGAGAGTGGGAGCTATCCAGTTTATTGCGCTAAATGCAGCATTTATGATTACCTGCCTTATGGGTGGATGGCATGTGTGCGCATTTGGTGCAAGGAGCTCCTGGCCCTCAGATTGTATACGGGCTTTGGAGACCAGAGTGGCTGAACTGGAGGAGCTAAGGGTGACAGAGAGATAAATAGATGAGACTTTCTGGGACACAGCAGAACGGTCCCACCTATTCTCACTCCCATCTGACAGCTTCTGTGCTGTTGAGGAGGATGAAAGTCTCAGAGAAGGAGAACATCAAACTGGAGCAGAGGGAAATGATACCATAATTGGGACCCTCCTTCCAGATGATGTCATGGTATCCTCTCACACTGAGGATACATCTCTGGGGGAGGGAACTCCAGTTATTAGGAAGAGACAGGTAATAGTAATAGTGGATTTGATCATTAGAAACAGATAGCTGGGTTTGCAATGACCAGGAGAACCACATGGTGACTTGCCTGCCAGGTGCAAAGGTTGCAGATATCTTGAGCCATCTAGACAGACTTATGTGTAGTGCTGGGGAGGAGCCAGTGGTCATGGTACATGTAGGTTTATTAGGAACTGGGAAACCTTTTGGGTAAGGGGGAGCCTATATAGGAAGGATGGGTTCCACCTACACCAAAATGGACCTGTATTGCTGGCACGTAAAATTAAAATGGTCATAGAGCAGTTTTTAAATGGAGGGCTGGGGGAAAGCTGACAGGTGCAGAAGAGCACATGCTTCTGACAGAGACATTCCTTAGGGGAGGATCTATTAATGAAGTTTCTCTATATCCTAGTAAGGAGGAGAGGATGGAAGATAATAAAATACAGGTAGGATCTGATGAGAAACAGTCAGATGAAAGAGTTCCATTCACTTACATCACATAATGGCAGACAACTAAAACATGCCATTTTTTAAGTGCTTATATACAAATGTTTGAAGTCTAAATAGTAAGATAGGTGAACTAGAGCAGTGGTTCTCAAACTAGGGCTGCCGCTTGTTCAGGAAAATCACCTGGCGGGCCGGGCCACTTTGTTTACCTGCCGCGTCCGCAGGTTCAGCCGATAGCGGCTCCCACTGGGCACGATTCGCCGCTCCAGGCCAATGGGGGCTGTGGGAAGCAGTGCAGGTCAAGGGACATGCTGGCTGCCCTTCCTGCAGCCCCTATTGGCCTGGAGTGGTGAACCGTGGCCAGTGGGAGCCACAATCAGCCAAATCTGCGGATGCGGCAGGTAAACAAACCGGCCAGGCCCGCCAGGGGCTTTCCCTGAACAAGCGGCGGCCCTAGTTTGAGAACCACTAAACTAAAGTGCCTCTCATTAAATGAGGATATTCATATAATAGGCATCACAGAAACTCAATAGAATGAGGATAATCAATGGGACACAGTAATACCAGGGTACAAAATATATCGGAAGTACAGAATGGGATGTACTGGTGCGGGAGTGGCACTATATGTGAAAGAAAGTGTAGAGTCAACTGAAGTAAAAATCTTAAATAAACCAAGCTGTACCATAGAATATCTATGCATAGTAAAAAGAACAGGAGTACTTGTGGCACCTTAGAGACTAACAAATTTATTAGAGCATAAGCTTTCGTGGGCTACAACCCACTTCTTCGGATGCATATGGGTTGTAGCCCACGAAAGCTTATGCTCTAATAAATTTGTTAGTCTCTAAGGTGCCACAAGTACTCCTGTTCTTTTTGCGGATACAGACTAACACGGCTGCTACTCTGAAACCTATGCATAGTAATTCCATGCTTGAATAATAAGAATATAGCAGTAGGGCTATACTACCGACCACCTGACCAGGATGATGATAGTGACTGTGAAATGCTCAGGGAGATTAGAGAGGCTATAAAAAACAAAAATAATAATGCTGGATTTCAATTATCCCCATACTGACTGGGTATGTCACCTCAGAACAGGATTCAAAGACAAAGTTTCTTGACACCTTAAATGACTGCTTCTTGACGCAGCTAGTCCTGGAACCCGCAAGAGGGGAGAATTCTTGATTTAGTGCTAAGTGGAGCACAGGATCTGGTCCAAGAGGTGAATATAGCTGAACCACTTGGTAATAGTGATCATAACATAATAAAATTTAACATCCCTAGGGGGGACAGGACACCAAAGCAGCCCACCAGAGTAACATTTATTTTCGGAAAGGGGAACTACACAAAAATGAGGAAGTTAGGTAAACAGAAATTAAAAGGTGCAGTGCCAAAAGTGAAATCCCTGCAAACTACATGGAAACTTTTTAAAAGCACCACAATAGAGACTCAATTTAAATGTATACACCAAATTAAAGAACATAGTAAGAAAACAAAAAAAGTGCCACCGTGGCTAAACAACAAAGTAAAAGAAGCAGTTACAGGCAAAAAGGCACCCTTTAAAAAGTGGAAGTTAAATCCTAGTGAGGAAAATAGAAAGGAGTATAAACTCTAGCAAGTGAAGTGCTAAAATATAATTATGAAGGTCAAAAAAGAATTTGAAGAACAGCTACCCAAAGACACAAAAAGTAACATTTTTTTTTAAGTACATCAGAACCAGGAAGCCTGCTACACAACCAGTGCAATGGACGATTGAGGTACTAAAAGAGCCCTCAAAGACAATAAGGCCATTGCGGAGAAAATAAATTAATTCTTTGCATCAGTCTTCATGCCTGAGCATGTAAGGGAGATTTCCAAACCTGAGCCATTCCTTTTAGGGGACAAATCTGAGGAACTGTCCCAGATTGAGGTGTGATTAGAGGAAGTTTTGGAACAAATTGATAAATTAAAGAGTAATAAGTTGCCAGGACCAGATGGTATTTACCCATGAATTCTGAAGGAACTCAAAAGTGAATTTGCAGAACTAATAACTGCGCTATCATTTAAATCAGCTTCTGTACCAGATGACTGGAGGATAACTCATGTGATGCCAATTTTTAAAAAAGGCTCTAGAAGTGATCCCGGCAATTACAGGCTGGTAAGCCTAACTTAAGTACCAGTCAAATTGGTTGAAACTATAATAAAGAACAAAATTATCAGACACATATAGATGAACATGATTTGTTGGGGAAGAATCAACATGGTTTTTGTAAAGGGAAATCATACCTCACCAAACTACCAGAATTCTTTGAGGAGGTTAACAAGCATGTGGACAAGGTTTTCCAATGGATATAGTGTACTTAGATTTTCAGAAAGCTTTTGATAAGGTCCCTCACCCAAGGCTCTTAAGCAAAGTAAGCTGTCATGGGATAAAAGGGAAGGTCCTCTCATGGATCAGTAACTGGTTAAAAGATAGGAAACAAAGGGTAGGAATAAATGGTCAGTTTTCAAAATGGAGAGAGGTAAATAGTGATGTCCCCCAGGGATCTGTACTGGGAGCAGTACTGTTCGGCATATTCATAAATGATCTGGAAAAAGAGGTAAACACTGAAATAGTAAAATTTGCAGATGATACAAAACTACTCAATAGTTAAGTCCAAAGCAGAGTGTGAAGAGTTACAAATGGATCTCACAAAACAGGGTGAGTGGGCAACAAAATGGAAGATGAAATTCAATGTTGATAAATGCAAAGTAATGCATATTGGAAAACATAATCCCAACTATATATATATAAAATGATGGGGTCTAAATTAGCTGTTACCACTCAGGAAAGATCTTGGAGTCACTGTGGATAGCTCTCTGAAAACATCCATTCAATGTGCAGGGGCAGTCAAAAAAGCTAACAAAGTTGGGAATCATTAGGAAAGGGATTGATAATAAGACAGAAAATATCATATTGCTTCTATATAAATCCATTACATGCCCACGCATGCAGATCTGATCACCCAATCTCAAAAAAGATATATTGGAACTGGAAAAAGGTACGGCAAAGGGTAACAAAAAAAAATTGGGGGTATGGAACAGCTTCCATATGAGGAGAGATTAATAAGACTGGCCCTTTTCAGGGTGTAAAAGGGACAACTAAGGGAGGATATGATAGAGGCCTATAAAATCATGACTGGTGTGGAGAAATTAAATAAGGAAGTATTTACTTCTTCTCATAACACAAGAACTAGGGGTCACCAAATGAAATTAATAGGCAGCAGATTTAAAACAAACCAAAGGAAGTATTTCTTCACACAACACACAGTCAATCTGCGGAACTCTTTGCAAGAGGATGTTGTGCAGGCGAAAACTATAATAGTGTTCAAAAAAGAACTAGATAAGTTCATGGAGGATAAGTCCATCAATGGCTATTAGCCAGGATGGACAGGGATGCAAAACCATGCTCTGAAGTATCCCTAGCCTCTGTTTGCCAGGGGATGGATAATTTTCCTCAGATCATGGAAGATCACCATGTCTGCATGGTAAATTTTGATCTCTAGCTTTAGACAAATATTATGCTTCATCCATGCTCATTTCTTTTGTCTGATGAAAAAGACTTTTTAGCATAAACAACCAACTTCCTGGCCAGTTGTTACATGACTGGATAACTTGTTCCTGAGAAGTTCAGATACTACTGTGGAGAGCCAGGTAAAATTGTAGATTAGACAGATACACACTGGAATCATGAGTAAGTTTGTTTATAGTAATATTAAGTCCACTGGTGCTGGTTGGTGCAACATTTCAGTCTTCTCCTCCAAGTCTGCATCATTTTGTTGAGGCTTCAAAGTGATGTATGCTTACTTAACTAGTGCTAGATGTAGGCCAAATGAGAGTCCAGTTGTTGGCAAACAGGAGTTATACTCAAGGCTTCGTGTATTCCATGAGTCCCCAAAATTCACCCCTTGCTGCAGAACTATGCTCCAGAACCTCAGATTACATTGAAAACAACATTGTTTTTCTAGCCTTTCTGGTGGCAGAGAGAAGCTTGAAAACATGAACTTGGTGTAAAATTGCTGCAGTGATGTCTGCCTATGCCTGCAGACAGCCTGAAACAATAGCTCTTAGACATATGAACTGCTCCACTCAGCTCCTTCAGGGTCACATCGGGTCTGCGATTCTACAACCATGACATTCGGCATTTTTCCAAGATCACAAGGAATTCACCAATTTGCTGCAGGCAGTTCACAATATTTAATTTTCAATCTCCCTTTCTCATGGGGAAATGCCTCTCACTTTCTGGCTTTCCCCACAAGGGATTACACAGTGTGCTCCCTGCATTGTTTCATGGAGCCAGGCAGTAGGGGTCTGGGGAACCAAAGCTAGTCTCCAGCTTGTAACCAGCGAGTGGAAGAAGCCAGAAGTATAGGCTGGCCAGCTGAGGCCCAGGGAGCTGGGGAGATGAGCTGCTGAAGCCAACTACAAGCTTCCCCACATGAAGGGAAAGAGCGTCTGAGCTGTTCTGTCTGGACAACATCACTGTTCCCTCCTGGGGAGCCAGAACCATTGGAGAACAGTGGGGGGCGGGAACATCCACAGTAGAAAGCATTGTTGCAAAAAAGACATCAAGGAATTTTACATCCCAAGAGTGTTTTTAGCTATAAGCCATAGCTGTGAATGCTTCTGTGGGAGGGAAGATGGTTACAAAGAGTAGGTCAAGGTGATGAAATAATGTTGTATAATTTAGGAGTTCCTGCAGCAGAATGTGGTCCCATCATGTCATGGAGTGTACAGGCCCCTGCTCATGGTAAGTTTTGCTCTGACCTTTGGAGCCTGGAAAGTTGCCATCAGTTCTCACTTGACAAAAACTCTCATTTTACCTTTTCCATTTATTATAAGCTGTTTTCAAGTTATGTCGGCTCAAAATGCATACAGAGTGCAACAGTTAATTTCTCCAGCCAGCTAATGCTAATAACATATGGAAGAAGGGTCTGCCGGGCCAGCTCTATAAATCTAGTTTTGTCCCCTTAATTTTCTCACCGAACCGCCGCTCTATTACCTCATGTTCCTGCAGAGAACTTCACGAAGGCTTTTGACAGCAAAGCTCCAGAAGACCTTACCTGAGTCCAAATACATGCACACAACAGGACAGAAAGGGACTGAAAAGGCTGAGTCTCTCCCTCTCTAATCCCCAGATTATTGATAAACCACATCTTTCTTTGCAGTTTCATATAAACGTTTACAAAGTTGCTGGGGTTTTCTTTATTTTGTTTTTTTATTTGTGGGTGCAGAATTTCTTGTTCATGACAGTAAGGGACTATTGGTACTGGCTAGAGCCAGAAACTCTGTGGGGAGGTATTGTGCAAGCTTCCTCACAGCTCTGCCAATTGACCTCGATTCTTGACCTGCAAAATCTCAGCTATTCATGACCTGTGCCAAATTATGCAGTGGTTTTGAGAGGCACACAACTAAACCAGCAAACTCTTTCTGACATGTGACCAAACTAGTATTTGAACTCAAGTTTCAAGGTGACAGACAGCTATGCAAACCCTGGCATTACATAGCCACCAAAAAGTTGGCATTTTAGGGCCAAACTTCCAAAAACTGAATCTAATTTTGTGCCTGAAGTCAACTGCTGAATGAATATTCAGACACAATCAACTGCATGTGCAAATCATCATTTAATACTCCCAGAGTAAATATTTTTATATTGTACTTCCTGAACGGCTGATGTACACACAGGGCTGCTGACTGGTGGGAACTAGGTACTAAGAGTGTCTCAGTGGATATTTAAAACAGGCACTTCACACTCATTGTGTAAGTAGAACCTCAAGGCAAGTCTGGATGTCTTCTTCCCTACTTCCTGTCCATGATATCAAAGCACTTAATTGTAAGCACTTGTGCAGTGATGCTCTTCTTGCAATATTTGATGGAGTGCCATAGGATATGTTGGCTGTTCCATTAGAAACTACTTCTACCATAGAGACTAACAAATTTATTTGGGCATAAGCCCACAAAAGCTTATGCCCAAATAAATTTGTTAGTCTCTAAGGTGCCACAAGTACTCGTTCTATTTGCTAATACAGACTAACACGGCTACCACTCTGAAGCCTACTTCTACCATGTTTTCCTGCATAGCCTGAAGCCAGGGCAACTCAACTATTTTTTAAAAGTCACTTTTTATCCATTATTCTAGTCCTTTTTTTTAATTTATGGTCCACAATACCCATTTAAACAATTAATATACTACGTCTGAAGAATTTAAGTGTACAGTAAACAGTACCACAGGTAAAGAGCCTTTTCTTTGTATGGACAAACAAAAAAAAGTTTCCTATGTTTGCAGCAAGAAAAAGAAAGACTGTTTTTAAACATTGTTATCCCTATCAAGATGAACACTAGTGCTTTCCTTTTAAAGAACACATTCCAGCTCCAAATCCATTGCTCTTTTAGTTCCAGGAGTCACTACACCTTTTTTTAGAAAAGGAATCGCGCACTGAAAGAAAACACTGTACTCTATGAATGCTGCTTTATCGTTATATCAACAATTGCACAGGGCCCAGCATTTAGCAAGAGCTATTTACTTTCAGCCTAAAAACTTCCACATAGACCAAAGCAGACAGCACACACAACATCAGGATCAATACAATGTGCCTAATTTGCTGCACAGTGAGAGCAAAGTGCAGAAATGCTGTGGACAGCTGTTGTCAGCACTATATTTCATTGCTGTTAAGTTTACTTTATGCTATTCCTGCCTTGGTCATGTTCCAGCCAGAGGGGAAAGAGAGGAAAGGGAGGTTACAAAACAAAAGGCATTAAAAGTTCCATATCAACTCTTATTTGCCAATCCGGAAAAGAGTTTCGCAAATAGGTCACTCATTAAAAGTTTATATAGCTGAATTCAGGAAGGCCACCTCTAAGTTGAACAACCGTAAAGAAAAAAGGGTTTTATTAAGCCTTCTGGGTGGGCACAACCATCAGGCAGAATCCAAAGCTTACATAAAACATTACCTTTCAGATACTTATCTAGCCACTCAGTAAGCATTCAGTTATTATTTACCCTTATGCAAACAACTCAGTAATCATTTTTGTTCCTTTTTACGGAAACCTTAAGTAGTAAAACTTGGCTACAATATTAAACAAGTCACCTTCATGCTGCTTCTTACCAATAAGGGAATGTCATAAAGCAACCTGAAAAACAAAAGAAGGACCCTAACAAATTAGGCCCCAATCCTACAAACACCTACCCTTGTGCTTAACTCTATGCACACAAATAGTCTCACTGACATCAATAGAACTACTCGCACGTATAAAGCTAAGCATGCGTGTAAGTGTAGGATGGGGGCCTTAGAATTTGTGAAACTAGTTATACAGTCTCACACTGGAATTTGAAACTTTCCTTATTTGAAAACAATCAAAACACAAGTTACTCTACATACTACCTAAAACAATGGCCCAAGTATTAGTGTTGCCCCACTGACTTCAATGGGGCTATGACAAACTTACACCACCTAAAGTTCTACTCCAAGAATACTGGTTAGGAATTGATACTACAGAAAAAGATTTGGGGCCTGATAGTAAATAAAATGTGAATGCCTATCAATCTAGACTGCACAATGTGCATCTCCTGCTACCTGACTTGCATTTTGCAAACTTATTGGTTTTGGAGGTTTTAAAATATTCAGTAATCCTGGATCCCATACCATACTGACCTTTGTGGAGTACTGCTTGACATCTCTCCATACTTTATTACAGTACTGGTAATTTCTGTCTTCATGCTCCTTGACCTTATTCTCATTTCACAAATAAAAAATAAAAATGTTCAGATTTAGTCATTACAATACACAAAAGAATCTGAAGAAATACCTTAAAGAAATCTCTCTTTTATTAGTGCTGGTTGTATTCAACTCGATATTGAATTGGCTCCCAGTAGCTCAGAATGACAGGTTTAAAAGTTTTATTGTTACCTATTTAATGCGTGTATGGCCTTGCTCCAGGATTACCTGCCTGAACTTGCAACTGAGTAAATTCACAGAATAAATTTACAGTAAGTAGACATGGGTCTAAAAAACGTCCCCCAAAACACATGCGAAAACTAGTTTTACTAGTAACAAACAGAACATCTCATACCTTCCTAAACCTTGTCCATACACTGTCTGCTAATATTTTCAGAGCAATCCTTTTTCACTGGGATTCAGCAATCCTTATATGACAAGCTGCATTTTAGGACTCATCACTGGCAGAGCCCTTGCCTTTTTTTGCATTGAGATTAATTCAGGAATCTAAGGGACCTGCAGCATCTAAAGGACTTGGATCATTTTAGATCTTAAATTTATCCAGCAAGTGATCAGCTGATAAATGAATACATTACAAATAGGGCTGTCAAGTAATTGCAGTTAACTCACGCGATTAACTAAAAAAAATTAACTGTGATTAAAAAATTGTATTGTGATTAATCACACTATTAAACAATAGAATACCAATTGAAATGTATTAAATATTTTTGGACGTTTTTCTACATTTTCAAATATATTGATTTCTATTACAACAGAGTACAAAGTGTACAGTGCTCACATTATTTTTGATTACAAATATTTGCACTGTAAAAATGATAAAAGAAATAGTATTATTCAATTCACCTCATACACGTACTGTAGTTCAATCTCTATCATGAAAGTGTAACTTACAAATGTAGATTTTTTTTTACATAACTGCACTCAAAAACAAAATGTAAAATATTAGAGCCTACAAGTCCACTCAGTCCTACATCTTGTTCAAGTTTGTTTGCATTTACAGAAGATACTGCTGCCTGCTTCTTATTTACAATGTACCCTGAGAGAGAGAGAACAGGAGTTCGCATGGCACTTTTGTAGCCAGCGTTGCAAGGTATTTACGTGCCAGATATGCTAAACATTCGTGCTTCGACCACCATTCCAGAGGACATGCTTCCATGCTGATGATATACCTTAATTAAATTTGTAACTGAACTCCTTGGGGGAGAACTGTATGTCTTCTGTTCTGTTTTACTCACATTCTGCCATATATTTCATGTTATAGCAGTCTCTGATGATGACTCAGCACATGTTCATTTTAAGAACATTTTCACTGCAGATTTCACACAAAAATGCAAAGAAGGTACCAATGTGAGATTTCTAAAAATAGCCACAAAACTCGACCCAAGGTTTAAGAATCTGAAGTGCTGTCCAAAATCTGAGAGGGACAAGGTGTGGCGCATGCTTCAGAAGTCTTAAAAGAGCAACACTCAGTTGTGGAAACTACAAAACCTGAACCACCAAAAAAGAAATCAACCTTACGCTGGTGGCATCTGACTCAGATGATGAAAATGAACATGCGTCGGTCCGCAATCCTTTGGATTGTTATCGAGCAGAACCCATCATCAACATGGACGCATGTCCTCTGAAATGGTGGTTGAAGCATGAACGCATCTGGCATGTAAATATCTTGCGTTGCCAGCTACAACAGTGCCACGTGAACGCCTGTTCTCACGTTCAGGTGACATCGTAAACAAGAAGCAGGCAGCATTATCTCCTGCAAATTGTAACCAAACTTGTTTGTCTGAGCGAGTAGCTGAAGTAGGACTGAGTGGACTGGTAGGCTCTAAAGTTTTACATTGTTTTAATTTTGAATGCAGTTATTTTTTGAATATAATTCTACATTTGTAAGTTCAACTTTCATGATAAAGAGATTGCACGACAGTATTCACATTAGGTGAATTGAAATATACTATTTCTTTTGTTTTTTACAGTGCAAATATTTGTAATCAAAAATATAAAGTGAGCACTGTACACTTTGTATTCTGTTATAATTGAAATCAATATATTTGAAAATGTAGAAAACATCCACAAATATTTAAATAAATGGTATTCTATTATTGTTTAGCGGTGTGATTAATCGCGATTATTTTTTTTAATGGCTTGACAGCCCTAATTACAAATACCATCCAAAAATTGGGTAGGAGTCTTGTGAGATGATAAATTCTTAGCAGCATCTGAGCATCAGAGTAGTTATCAGTGGTTCACAGTCAAGCTAGTAAATGACAGTAAATAAACACAACTATGACATAGTTGACATCACGGAAATTTGGTGGGATAATACGCATGACTGGAATATTGGTATAGAAGGGTACAGCTTGCTCAGGAAGGACAGGCAGGGAAAAAGGGGAGGAGGTGTTGCCTTATATATTAAAAATGTATACACTTGGACAGAGGTTGAGATAGAAATAAGAGACAGACTTGTTGAAAGTCTCTGGGTAAGGATAAAAGGGGTAAAAATACAAGGGTGATATCATGGTAGGGGTACTACAGACCACCAAACCAGGAAGAAGAGGTGGATGAGGCTTTTTTTAAACAACAATCATCCAAAGCATAGGACATGGTGGTGATGGGGGGCTTCAACTACCCAGACATCTGTTGGGAAAATAACACAAGAGGGCATAGATTATCCAACAAGTTCTTGGAATGTATTGGAGACAAATTTTTTATTTCAGAAAGCTACTGGGGGGAGGCTGCTCTAGATGTGTTTTTGACAAATAGGGAGGAACTGGTTGAGAATTTGAATGTGGAAGGCAACTTGGGTGAAAGTGATCATGAAATGGTAGAGTTCATGTTTCTAAAGAATGGTAGGAGGGAGAACAGCAAAATAAAGACAATGGATTTCAAGAAGGCAGACACTAGCAAACTCGGGGAGTTGGTAAGTAAAATCCCATGGGAAGCAAGTCTAAGGGGAAAAACAATTGAAGACAGTTGGCAGTTTTTCAAAGAGACATTATTAAGGGCACAAGAGTAAACTATCCCACTCTGTAGGAAAGATAGGAAGTATGGCAAGAGACCATGCTGACTTATCCAGGAGATCTTCAATGATCTAAAACTCAAAAACGAGTCCTACAAAAAGTGGAAAGTTGGTCAAATTACAAAGCATGAATATAAACAACACAAGTATGTAGGGTCAAAATTAGAAAGGCCAAGGCACAAAATGAGATCAAACTAGCTAGGGACATAAAGGGTAACAAGAAAACATTCTACAAATACATAAGAAGCAAGAGAAAGACCAAGGAGATAGTAGGACTGTTACTCAATGAGGGGGAAAGACAATAAGATAAAATGTGGAAATGGCAGAGGTGCTTAATGACTTTTGTTTCAGCTTTCACCAAGAAGGTTGGTGGCGATTGGATATCTAACAAAGTGAATGCCAGTGAAAATGAGACAGGAATAGAGCCTAAAATAGGGAAAGAACAAGTCAAAAATTACTTAGGGAATGTCTACACTGCCCGCCAGATCGGCAGGCAGCGATGGATCCAGCGGGGGTCGTCTAGATTAGACGCAATAAATCGACCCCCGAGCACTCTCCTGTCGACTCCTGTAGTCCACCGCTGCAAGAGGCGCAGGCAGAGTCGATGGGGGAGTGGCAGCAGTCGACTCACAGCAGTGAAGACACCGTGGTGCGTGGGTCTAAGTACATCGACTTCAGCTATGTAGCTGAAGTTATTCACATAGCTGAAGTTGCGTAACTTAGATCGATTCTCCCCCCCACCCACCCCAGTGTAGACCAGGCCTTAGACAAGTTAGAGGTATTCAAATCACCAGGGCCTGATGAAATACATCCTAGAATACTCAAGGAGCTGACTGAGGAGATATCTGATCCATTAGCAATTATCTCTGAAAAGTCATGGAAGATGGGAGACATTCCAGAAGACTGGAAAAGGGCAAATATAGTGCCCGTCTATAAAAATAAGGACAACCTGGGGAATTACTGATCAGTCAGCTTGACTTCTGTACCTGGAAAGATAATGGAGCAAATAATTAAGAAATCAATTTTCAAACACCTAGAAGATAATGAGGTGATAAGTAACAGTCAGCATGGATTTGTCAAGAACAAATTGTGTCAAGCCAACCGGATAGCTTTCTTTGACAGGGTAACAAGCCTTGTGGATAGGGGGGAAGCGGTAAATGTGGTATATCATGACTTTAGTAAGGCTTTTGATACTGTCTCACATGACCTTCTCATAAACAAACTAGGGAAATACAACCTAGATGAAACTACTATAAGGTGGGTGCATAACTGGTTGGAAAATCGTTCCCAGAGAGTAGTTATCAGTGGTTCACAGGAATGCTGGAAGGCATAACAAGTGGAGTCCTGCAGGAATTAGTTCTGTTCAATATCTTCATCAATTATTTAGGTAACGACATACAGAGTACACTTATAAAGTTTGCAGATGTACCAAGCTGGGAGGGGTTGCAAATGCTTTGGAGGATAGGATTAAAATTCAAAATGATTTGGACAAACTGGAGAAATGGTCTGAAGTAAATAGAATGAAATTCAATAAGGACAAATGCAAAGTACTTGACTTAGGAAGGAACAATCAGTTGCACACATACAAAATGGGAAATGACTGCCCAGGAAGGAATACTGTGGGAAAGGGACCTGGGGGTCATAATGGACTACAAGCTAAATATGAGTCAACAGTGTAACACTGTTGCAAAAAAAAAGCGAACATCATTCTGGGATGTATTAGCAGGAGTATTGTAAGCAAGACACGAGAAGTAATTCTTCCGCTCTATTCTGCGCTGAGGAGGCCTCAGCTGGAGTCTTGTGTCAAGTTCTGAACGCCACATTTCAGGAAAGATGTGGACAAATTGGAGAAAGTCCAGAGAAGAGCCACAAAAATGATTAAAAGTCTAGAAAACACGACCTATGAGGGAAGATTGAAAAAATTGGTTTGTTTAGTCTGGAAAAGAAGACAGAGGGGACATAACAGTTTTCAAGTACATAAAAGGTTGTTACAAGGAGGAGGGAGAAAAATTGTTCTTCTTAACCTCTGAGGACAGGACAAGAAGCAATGGGCTTAAACTGCAGCAAAGGAGGGTTAGGTTGGACATTAGGAAAAGCTTCCTGTCAAGGTAGTTAAACCCTGGAATAAGTTGCCTAGGGAGGTTGTGGAATCTCCATCATTGGAGATTTTAAGAGCAGGTTAAACAAAAACCTGTCAGGGATGGTCTAGATAATACTTAATTCTGCCTTGAATGAAGGGGACTGGACTAGAAGACCTCCCGAGGTCCCTTCAAATCCTGTGATTCAGGGCTAGGCTCACAAGGGGGATTTAGGCATCTGAGTCCAACATTTAGGTACTTCTGGCACTCACAAAACCACTGGCTCAGCTGCTGTCTAACCCTGTAGGCACCTAAAGACATGTTAGCATTTGGTGTGAGAGGATAGGACATTGAACAGAGCACCTTGGAAGGAGAGGACTCAGAGTGGACCCCATTGGATGGGATTAACACAAGGAAGACGAGAACTAGTATCTAGCAGCCCCAAAGTAAGATCAGGGACCGATTATGCTAAATATTGTACAAAACACATAGGCTTTGCTGCAAAGAGCTTTTAGCCTAAATAGTGAAGACCTAAAAAGGGAGTATTATTATTCCCATCTTAGAGATGGGGAAGAGAGGCAGAGAGAGATCACATGGCCTGTTGAAGTTCACACAGAAAGTCTGGAAATGAACCCAGATTTCCTAAGCCCCCATCTTGTGTCAGACAAAGGCCTCTCTCTCATAAGCTACAGTTTAGGCCTTTTTTTTTGTTTTCAGTTTTTACTGATTTTTACTTTAAAATTCCCAGATTTTACTAAAGCTATTTGGTTTTTACTGATTTTCACCTGAATTTTGGACCACTTACATACATGAAAATGCTGATTATGTTATGAAAATCCAATACTTTACATTACATGCATATGTGTATGTTGTTAATAAATCAGTCCAAGTGCAAATGTGAGGCTGTATCCTAAGGTAAGGCAACGTAGTGGAAGATACAGACATGTACATACACACATACATGTACTGTTATGTACAATCCATGAAATAAACCATAGTATTAAACTACTTTTACTTTCACGCTTACTTAGCTGTTTTTATCTCCATCCTTCCATCCCCAGATATTGACCCCAAGATTAACTGTGAAGTAAATTTTTTGCACGGACTCATCTGTTTTTTAATTTTTGTAATAAGCACTGATAAAATTCCCAGGAAACTTTAATTGTGATTAATCACAAGATTAAAAAAGTAAGCATGCTTAGTCACAGTTTTAATTGCGCTGTTAAAGAATAATAAAATACCACTTATTTAAATATTTTTGGATGGGGGGGAAGCATGTGTGTGGGAGAGAGACAGTTAGTGGCTGAGAGTGTGTGTGTGTGTGTTGGGAGCATGTATGAGAGACAGAGAGTGTGCTGGGGGAAGTGAGCGTGTCAGCATGCTGCCTCTTTAAACAGAGCACTTACTAGCCTGAAGGCTTGTTCAGACAGCAGCAGCTCCCACTTCTGAACCACAGGCAGCAGCACACAGGTTCCCTGTCCCTCAACCCCAGCTCAGTGGAGTTCGTCTCTAAGGTGCCACAAGGACTCCTCATTATTTTTGCTGATACAGATGAACACGGGTACCCCTCTGAAACCTGTCACTTTGCTAATATAGTTATACTTGGCTATCTATACCAGCAAAGGCAACGTGTGCGGGAACATGCGGGATCATGTGCCACCCAGATTTGCTGCTTGGCTTGTACGGAGCATGCTCGGCTTGTACGGAGCATGCTCAGTAACACTCCTGAAGCCAGCTGCCTTCACTCTGCCACCCCACTATTCGCAGGCCTGGGTTGTCTCTATATACTAGCATACGCTTTCTAGTGTAGACAAAGCCTCAGAGTATTACTGGGCAACAAATGGGAGGCCTCCCTCAGTGTCCAGAATGCAGGGAAGGTTGTTTCATAGCTGCTGGTCTCCAGCAAGTCAAAATTACTGCTATTTATTTTGCACCCTTCTCTGACACAAAATAATGGAAAATAAATCTGCACATTAAGCTTCTAAGGAAATTGCAGAAGACATTAACTTATTTACCCCTGCATTTGAGAAAAAACCTTGGAAGACAAAAACTAGCTGCAGACTGATCCCACAGACATTCCCATCAGTAGTTTTACAATAGTTAAGCAGCGACTTCTTCCAATAGATGCCCCAGAAAGGCCTGCCAACTTAACTCTGCAACATCCAGACACCACTGATAGAAAAATATAATACACACTTCAGAATGTGGATTGTGAAGCTGCCAAGAACACTACAGTGGCCGCAGCAGCAGCTGACTGATACTACAGCAGACAGAAGGAAGAAGGGGAACACATTTAACGAAGCCAGCAATGGGGAAATGCCAAATGAGTATTGCATATGAATGTGTACGTGTGCCAATTTGCTTTATAGCTGTGTTATTTTTAAACAGAACAAATTATGCCAGCAGCAGTCTGTATTTATGAGACCACATCTGGACATTTGCAAATCACAGTATGATACCAATCTACAAAACTACAAGCAAGAGGGACATGCGTCTGAGTAGTCATGTATAATGAGGAACCAATGAGTAACTGCTCATTTGTTTAAGGGTCCCACCCAAAACAGACAGGTTTTTAGGCCACAGGAAAATAAAAAAATCAACAACAAAGACAGGCAGACAGAAGAAGAGGTATAAGGTTGCTATATCCAACCAAAAATAGTTTAAAATGTGGTCTTTAATCAGGTATCCATTCTTATTTTAAATGAGATGGATATTAACTAGGGCGGTCAAGCAATTAAAAAATTAATCACAATTAATCACACTATTAAACAATAAAAGAATACCATTTATTTAAATATTTTTGGATGTTTTCTACATTTTCAAACATATTAATTTCAATTACAAGGTGTAAAGTGCTCACTTTATTTTTGATTAGTATTTGCACTGTAAAAAATAGTATTTTTCAAATCACCTAATACAAGTATTGTAGTGCAATCTCTATCATGAAGGTTGAACTTACTAATGTAGAATTGTGTACAAAAAACGGCATTCAAAAATAAAACTATATAAAATTTTAGAGCCTCCAAGTCCACTCAGTCCTACTTCTTGTTCAGCAAATCATTCAAACACGTTTGCTTACATTTGCAGGAGATAATGCTGCCTGCTTCTTGTTTACAATGTCACCTGAAAGTGAGAAGAGGCATTCTCATGACACTGTTGTAGCCAGCGTCACAGATATTTATGTGCCAGATGCGCTAAAGATTCATATGTCCCTTGATGTTTCAACCATCATTCCAGAGGTCGAGTCCATGCTGATGACGGGTTCTGCTCAATAACAATCCAAAGCAGTATGGACCGACGCACGTTCTTTTTCATTATCTGAGTCAGATGCCACCAGCAGAAGGTTGATTTTCTTTTTTGGTGGTTCGGGTTCTGTAGTTTCCGTACTGGAGTGTTGTTCTTTTAAGACTTCTGAAAGCATGCTCCACACCTCGTCCCTCTCAGATTTTGGAAGGCACTTCAGATTCTTAAACCTTGGGTCGAGTGCTGTAGTTATCTTTAGAAATCTCCATTGGTACCTTCTTTGCGTTTTGTCAAATCTGCAGTGAAAGTCTTCTTAAAATGAAGAACAGTCATCATCCGAGATTTCTAGAACATGAAATATGTGGTAGAATATATAGAGCATCATTAGCATGATAGCATGTCCTCTAGAATGGTGACCGAAGCATGAAGGGGCATATGAATCTTTAGTGCATCTGGCACGTAAATATCTTGCAACGCTGGCTACAACAATGTCATGCAAATGCCTGTTCTCACTTTCTGGTGCTGTAAATAAGAAGAGGATAGCATTATCTCCTGTAAATGTAAACAAACTTGTTTGTCTTAGCGATTGGCTGAACAAGGAAGTAGGACTTGCAAGCTCTGAATTTTTTCATTGTTTTGTTTGAGTGCAGTTGTGTAACCAAAACAATTCTACATTTGTAAGTTGCACTTTCACGCCAAAAAGAGATTGCACTGCAGTACTTGTATGAGGTGAACTGAAAAATACTATTTCTTTTGTGTATCATTTTTACAGTGCAAATATTTGTAATCAAAAATATACACTTTGATTTCAATTACAACACAAAATACAATATATGAAAATGTAGAAAAACATCCAAAATATTTAATAAATTTAAATTGGTATTCTATTTTTCAACAGTGTGATTAAAACTGATTCATTTTTTTAATCCCGATTCTTTTGTTGAGTTAATAGTGTGAGTTACCTGTGATTAATCGACAGACCTAATATTAACCACTGCTGCACAGCCTTTGCTATTTGTAATAGTTTAAAATCTCACTGGTAATTAGTTTGCTAATCTAGAAAGAGGTTACAAACAGGGAGCACAAGATACAGAAAAGAAGTATGAGATTGTCACCGTTTAATTGTTCTTTCTTGTGTGATATCAGAAGGCATGATGTTGACCATGCAGCAGCAGCAGCAGCAAAGGAAAACCCACCCAAACCATAATTCTCAAGCCAGTTCGGACTTGAAGTATTGTGTGGTCACTCACAGATGTAACAATTCTAGGAGGTGGAGAATGGCAACCACACGGTGGCTATGTGTAAAATTTCCACTAGTTCAAAAGTCACTGGTTTGAGAGAGTTCCCTTTATAAATAAGGGTCTATGCATAAAGAATAAGCAATACCAATAATGTTAGTAAAAACTATCAAACTGGTGGAAAAATGTTTAACTGCAACCACTGTATTACACCTACCCATGTACCATCACACAAATTATGTTTGAAAATATCTGCACGGATACAAGCCTGACATTGCTATCTGACAACTGCTTTCTGTTGGTATTATAGAACAGAGATCCATTAGACTAGCTGTCAAGCCAGGAACAGATATATTAGTGCTTGACTAATATATTTAAAACGGTTTAACTTTCTATAGTGAAAAATACATAAACATGCGACGAGAGCTTCCTAGATTACGTTGTGGAGTAATATAGTCTGTTACACTTTAGGTCAAAAGAAACATACAATAAAAAATAAAAAAAAAAAATAATCAGATTGTGGACCAGAGTTCATTTGTGTGAAGGGTTTCCCCCTTAAAAGCTTAGGCAAAATTTTCAGTAGTAGAAGTAAGTTAAAATTAAGCTTCCAAATACATATGTAGCCCCCTAAGTAGTCTGCTTTTCAAGTGTGCTGATGGACCTAGGAGACTAACTTTAGCTACCCATATTTAGTATTCGCTTAAATATGTATTAAAACCAAATCAGCTAGAAATTGGTTAAAAAAAACACACACACACACATACACACACCAATCCAGCCATTTATAAATATCAAAACAATGCAGCACAATGGCTGACAGTGAGTAGGCTCCTACTGTAGTTACATTATCAGAATACCCTAAGTATTATCCAAGACAGATATGCCATATGGCTAAAATTCTCCCCACTCCAAACTTCAGGGGTGGGGAAACTATCTGGGTCAGTAGGGGAAAGAAAACTCTGGTGCACCTTTAAGGATTGCTCCCCTCCCCTTCCACTCCTTGGGGGAGCTCAGCTTTGTTATGGGCATCTGGGGCACCGGGGGGTTCCTAATGAACTGGCTGGATGGAAGGGCATATCAGAAGTCCACTGGTTCCCGTGCATCCAGAAAGGTGGTTTTGTTCATTTTTATAAGCCCTTTCCCCTGCTTGGGGACCATTCTGCAGCAGGGAGCAATAGCTACCATCCTTCCACCCTTTGGGATTAGTTGTTTCTGGTCCTTACAGTGGGCACCACACTAGTTGCTTTGGCCTGGAAAGAATATTTCCCTCACTGCCTGGGCCTGCAGCAACCCAGGAGCCAGTGGCTAGGGTCAGTTGTAAAGTTCATGTTCTGGCAATCTGGTAGATGTCCAGAACAAGTCTGGTTCCTCGATAAACCAGAACTGGATTAGGGGAAGGCATCTCTAAAAGAATGTGGAGAATGGGGCTGGGGTTCCTAATGACTGGTACAACGAGGGGTCAACCCCTCTACGCCCATCTCATTAACTTGTGTACATGGGAAGGGCAATACGGGTCCCAGCAACAGCAGTGGGACCAGCTTAAATGGGTTGAGGAGGATGGGTGAAGGGAGCCCTGACCAGGTGGTACGGATTACGAAAGGATGATCTGCATCAGACAAGTTATTGCCAGATTGTTTCCCAGATGCATTAATAAACTGTGGCCTAGCTGAACCACATTCCTGGTGGACAAAGGAAACAGGCAAGAAGAAAGCTATATAAATAGGGTTTGTGCAAGTTACTCAAAAATTTAATGTTTTTCCCCTCAAACATCAAAACCCTATTCTGCATTCATACAAAAACTGTTTACAGCCAACCTCACTCTATTAGTTTGTTTTCTAACTGTAAGGCACAAAGCAAAGCTGGCCAAATTTCTCCAAACCATGGAGGCAGCTGCTCCTACCCAAGTTCACAGGAAACAGCAAGAAAAGTACACAGCATTTGACACATCTGGAAGAGATTGCATAGTCTTTGAAAATATTGTCCTAATTCCTTTCCTCCTGCTGATGAGATTTCAGGCTACTAAAGTGCTACATCAACTACAGAGGATTAGATAACATGTAGGCTTTAACTCTACTCATTCTTTTTGTCAGAACAAAGGAGAATTTTTTCAAGCTAGCCTGGAAATAACAAACATTCTGATTCAGAAGAAAGAATATTGTAAAATGTACTGGCGTAAACAGAGAAATGAACTGGAAGGTTGATATTTAACTTGGGAAAATTGGTATTTACTGCACTAGGTGACCAAGGTAAATTTAAAAAGGAAATCAGCATTACGTGCTTTTCATGTTTGTACTAAGTAGTGAAAAGAAATGTCAATATAGTAGTTTTAAGTAAGAAAGCATGGAATGAAGGGGAGAATAAGTATAGAAGGCTGGGATTTGTACTCATTTAGCCAGAAATTTACTTGTAATTGCATGCTGACATGCATGAATACTGCAAATGTGTAATTCTCTAATGTAAGGTGCAAAATCCAAAAGCAATCATCATAATTAGCAAAACAAAACGTAATGCTTTATTTGCTCTCTCTCTCTCATGACAATGAATGCAAAAAAATACAGATGAAATTCAAAGGGAAATGCAAATCAACTATTAAACATAATGAATTTTATTTTTTTTCAGGAAAGACTGGAAAGAGGAGTTTTCTCCTGAAGTGTTAGTCCATGATCATTTACCTTTTATGTAGTTTTGAAAGATTAAGAATAATGAACAATGTGACCAGTTTACATATGCATTTTTTAAAACATTCAGTATAGATACAAAATTGAATATAGCACTAACTTAAGACAACATAAATCTCATTCTTTTAATGTTAGCATTAAAGCAAAGTTCCAATAAAAAAAACAAAGAAAATAAATGTTTTTCAAAGATGCAAAATATACTGATTACTGGTTGCAACTGAGATTCCAGTTGTAGTAAAGAATTAAGAGGTCTATTCTCCCATTGTGTCAGAATCATAAGTCTCACAGACATTATTGGGAGTTATGCATGTGTATGAACAGGAGAATGCACCCTTCTAGAGATGATATATTTTAGAGTAATACCGCTACTTTTAAGTAAATACTATCAAGAGCCCACTGTTCCTATTTTTGCTAGTAGAGCCTTAACAAATAAAAACACCCATGAAGAAAAAAATGTTATTTCCAAAGTGACAATAAAAATGTACTCATCAGCTTCATTCTTATGTAACACTGGAGTATTTATTCTAAACAAGCATGATAAGATAGCTATAAAAGCCCTTTTGAGAAATTTAAATAAAACAGATTGCGTTTATATAACACAAACCTTCTTAAGTAAGATGATCAATGTTACAAACCAAGGAACTGATCTGCAATTGCACCTATGCAGAAGCAGAGGCCCAATACACGGATCCAATTGCAGGATCAGGGCCTGATGGCCCAATGCTTGCTTGTGAAAGTAGCACCATCCCTTTTAATGGGACTTTCCATGTGAGTAAGGGTTTTCAGGATCAGGCCCAAATTAGTTATTCAAATCATACTGTGAGGAAACTAAATTGTTCAGATGGACATTTAAAAGTTTTTGCCCTCTTTTAGAATTATACCCAAAATAAAATTATACTTTAACATCCAAATTAGCAAAAAATAGTGTGTGTATATATATCGTCCATATTAAGATTAAACAAAATTTACAGTGAATGAGAAAATACTGTGGTTACAAATATATTTTGACATAATTCCTAAGAAGCAATCTAAACAGTAATCTATGCATAGTTATTTACACAGGAGCTAGAAGGGGTATTTCATTTTTAAATCAATTGATATTTTGGTCAGAGTTTGATAAAAGCTGATCGATACAGGTTTATAATAATCAGGAGCTGCAGGTTTTAGTAAACTTTATAACAAAAAGGTTGTATGTTGCACAATCATTAGATGAACCTAAATTACATAAAAAACTAACTACAAGTCTGACATGGTTAATCTGAATCATTTAGTATATCCCATTTTTACTCTCAATTTAACTTCAGATCAACAAGACAATGGTACATACATGCTAGGAGACGAACCGCCACTTAAATCTTTCACAAACAACAAGCACAGATTAACCAAGTCTGACTGTACTTAAGCTCTATCATCAGACTGTATGTATGGTTTGTTCTCATTTCAATCCTATCCTTTAGTTAGCACATATGCTAATGTGCAAAAACAAAGGCAATACTTAATATAAATATTAACTAGAATGAACAGAACTGGCACTTAAGCAAAAACCACCCTGTCATTCATTTTAGAAGCTGTATCTTTTCTTCACAAATTTGTCTTCTGTTTTTAGTAGTCTTCTATCCTATTAACTTGGAGGGCTACCGATCATCTGGAAATTTCACATTGGTAAAGGAAAGGAATGTCTGGTTGATGCAGTCTGGAGATAAAGAAAGAATCATACTTCAGTTCATCAGACTGATTACCTGTAAGTAACACTGATAATTGAGTTAAGATTTACAGAGGGGGAGCAGTTACTCCCCAAATCAGGATAACAGAAGAAAGTGACAGGATTAAAAAAACCCCAACCTTTAACTTTCAAAAATATCCTATAGTTTTTCTCTTGAAAGACTTGAGTGTGTCATGTTATTTTAGAGCTGCTAACATTGACAGGTAAAGTAACTCTGTCCAGTGCAATTATTCCTTGTATTAAATTAATAAAATTCATTCATTTATGCTTGTTGGCATTTGCTTTGAGTGTATTATTTCAATTTAATACTTAAAACATCTGAACAAATATAAACTCTCTCCAGCTCTTGAAGAGCTTTTTTCCCCACAGCCCTCACTGTGATGAAGTCAGAAGTCTGGGGCCCAACCCAGCACCCACTGAAGTTGACTTCAGTGGGTGCTGCATAAATCCCTCATCTTCCATCCTATACCAGATTTCAATCTCAGATGAAAGAATCATAGACCAAACCATCACAGATTCTCCTAGTTCTTCCTTAAAGCCACTGTGTTCAGATACAATGTATGCAGTTAATTTTTAGTACCCCTGAGTTTTAAAAGTTTTATGCCTGCACATATATTTTATTCATCACCATAACTTAATTATTTAGCAAATAGTTACTAGATGTTTTCATGCAGTGTTTACTGAACTTTTCCTTACTATGTAGAGCCACTGTATTGCTCCGAAAATGAAAGATGTTATTGATATGAAAAGAATAAAATAAATGACATATTTCTTTATTATTAAGAGTTTACCTTACTGCATAGTTTTGACAAAATGGCACAAAGTAAAAACATAGTACATTGCAATTTCGCTCACTTAGATTTATTTCTTGATCAAGATCTGTAAAGCACAGCACAAGTAATTATTTTCCATATTTTATCTGTAGGTGTCTAAGTGGATGTCACCATCTTAAATAAAAGACCCATCATTTCTAGACTACGTGTCTCAGTTTTTTCCCCCCAGACTTCCAATACTGTGTTGCTGGTTACTTCATACTGATCCTGCGGCCAATCTTGAAAAAAAAGTTAAGAAAATCATCTTTATTAAGTTAAATATAGTTTCTAAATGAAATCAAATTAAGAACCAATACCAAACATTTCAAGTTGTTCATGAAATAAGTAACTATTGTAGCATTTTCCTTATGGACATGAAGATAGTGTTTAGTAATGCTAAAGGCAAAGGAGTCTCCCTGTATTAAGTTATGTAGCAAAATCCAAAAGATCTACCTAATGGATAAAAGTCTACAGGAGCCTAAAAGTGGACATGTGCCAAACTGATTAGTCAGCTAACTTAAGGTTATACAGAGCACACTGTGAGATACATAATAAAAATCATGGCTCACAAGTGGCTTAAAACTGTCATGTACAGAGTCAATACATGTCAATCAGATTGAATATTGAGATTGCTGGTAAGGAAGCATTGATCTGACTGATGAGCCCAATCAGTTCACATTTGCTAATGACTATCCTGATTGTCTGTAGATTGATTATGCAAGATGAACAATTTTCACCTTAACTTGTAAGTTTGTTTTAGCTTTAGAATCCTAGTTTCAAAAGAAAACAATAGTTTTACTTTCAAAATGTAGAGTTATAAAAAGCATCATACTTCTAAAGTACTTTCAGAATGCATGGCACAGCACAATTCTTTTTTTGGTGACCAAGATTTAATGTTCCTTGAAATAAATCTTGATATCAGTTTCTTTGTGCTCAGCATTTACCTCTAGAGCAGTGGTTCTCAACCTATTTACCATTGTGGGCTGCATGCAATACTACCTGTATGGCCCCAGGGAGGTTATGTGGGCCGCAGCTGTGTGCTGACTGGGCCGCAGATTGAGAACTACTGCTCTAGAGACGTAAGTTTTAATATTAAATATTTACAAAATTGCTTACCTCTAATACAAGAAGAAAAATCTTGTTCTATGAGCAGCTGCCATGCTTTCAGACATGTTTCTGACTTTAAGGTAATTGACAAACCCTCGGAAGAACAGGAGGAGACCTGAAAATATTTAAAATACACACCATGAGAAGTGCTAAGGTACTTAGATTATTAGCTGCATTAAAATAATGTAAAAAGTCAGTATTATTTGTATAACCCTGATCTTCCACAAATCAACCCATGAGTTATGAGTCTCATAAATTTAGTGTCTCGTCCCATTATATCTAGATATATAAATTATATGAATATGATAGTTCTAACATCAGGAAAGAATTTTAAATAAATATCAGGGTTTTAGGTTACTAAACATGTAAAGTACCAACATACAAAACAATTTTTTTTTGAAGTACACAAAGAATGTTTGCAATACAGTTTTACAGCATTGCTCTAGGTTTCTTCCTTTTTTTTAAAAAAAAAATATAGCTTTTAATTCAGAACAATAAAACTGCTGCTGTGTCAGAAGACCATCTGAATTCTAAAACATAACCAGAAATATATAGATGATGTAGGAGAGTAAATGTACTTCCAGCCAAATAAATAAATAGAATGCTCTAGCAGGAAGATAATAAACGGCAGTAGATGACTGCGTGATGTTTGGACAGGTGAAGTTTTTTGGCTGGCTAAAAGAAGAGGCAGAGTGTTGACTGATTAACACAAGATTTGTTGAGCATTAGTTGTAAACACATGCTTTTTTGGTGTAAGTCATTTAGAAATTAACACCACACTTTCTCTAAATTATTAGAGCTGAAAGATGAGGGAGTTACTTATAACAGTAGGTACAAACTGGTCAGGTGGAAGTTATTTTTCAAGTTTCAATGCATAATTAGATGAACTCACTTTCATATGATGTTGACGACAATTTAGCAATTCAATGACAGACTGGACATTTTTTGACTAAAAAGACTATCAAGGAGTATAAGGCAGGTAGTATGGCCTAGGGGATAAACAATACTGGGACTCAGGAAACCTTGGTTCTATTCCCAGCTCTGCTACTCCCCTGCTGGGTGACCTTGAGCAACTCACTTTACCTCCCTGTGCTTCAATTTCCCCATCTGTAACATGTGGATAATGATATAAAGGAGGTAAGTAAAACATTTTGAAATCTACTGATGAAAGGGGCTATTTAAGAGCTAGGTGGTATTATTAATTATTATTATTACAGTAAATACCGAAAAAAGTTGTAGAAGGTACATCGCACTTCATGATTCTGGTTTTAAAGCAATCTCTAACTTTTAGGCATTAAGAGGACACTAATACTACATCTGCCTATTGTGAGGGTTTTTTTTTTTTTGCAATTTCTTCCATGCTACTGGCCATTGTCAGAGACAATATAATGGACTAGATGGATTCTGGGTATGATCTAGCACAGCAACTCCTATGTTCAAGTTGATGGTGCCCCTTTAGGGCTTCTTTTAGAATACTGAAAAATTAATTTCACCAGCCCATGTAGATATTTCTCACTAGTATAGCTAAGCTTACATAGGGCAAGTCTACATTATAAAATTAAGTCAACCTAAGTTACGTTGACGTACCACCAGCATAGTAATTCAATCGATTTTACACATCCACACTATGCCTCGTGTTAGTGGTGCACATCCTCACCAGGAATGTTTGTACCAATTTAACTGCTAGTGTAGGGCATTATGGGAGTGTTTCTGAAAGGCAGCAGTCGATGTAAGCAAAAGAGTGTCTACACTGACATTATGTCGACACAAACTACATCAACTTAAGCGCTATGTCTCTTGCAGAGGTGGAGTTATTACGTTGGTGTTGTGGGAGAGTTACATCGATCGGAGCTACATTTAGTGTAGATGCTTAGAGAGTTAGGTCGACATAAGCTGCCTTACATCAACCTAACTCTGTAGTGTAGACCAGGCCATAATTAGAGCTGTATGCTCATCTGAGGACTGAATATTTTACAGTTGCCTTGAAGTTTATATACCAATGGATCCCAAAAACTTTCTTTTGTGTTAGTCAAAACCACTTCTTGCTATGGTAATGGCACACTTTCTCCCCTCCCCTGTATCCCAACAGGCTATGTCCCAATACAGTTACTGTAATTGCCCTGCTTTTGTTCATTCCCCCCTCCCCCACTATCCTTGCCTAGGACTTCTGTTTCCTTCTCACTGATTTCTTTCCTGTGTTTATTCTCCCCTCCTCCCCCGAACTCTTGCTTTTTGTTGTGTAGAAATCGCCCTACTAGAGAAGTAAACTCATTCACCCAGCCACCACCAAATGGTGCCAGGGGCTATGGAAAGTTTTGTGGATTGTTGACTTAGAGTAATGGGAATAACTCATTTTTTGGTTCATTGGCAGTTCCAAAAACGTCTGGAAAAAAATTAATTTCAGATCAACCCAAAACTAAAACTTTCCTGAGTTTTCAGCCAATAGAAAAAAAAATAGTTTAGGGTCAAATTAAACATTTGTTTGACCTGAAATTAAATGTTTCATTTCTGGGCATTTTTAACCTTTTAAAACAAAAACAAAAAAATTTTGGAAACAAAAAGGCTAAATTCACAAGGGAACTTCGGTACCATTTACAAGACTGAGTAGGTAGAGATGCCCTCCACATGCCTAATAACCCAGTGATCAGGGCACTCACCCCTTGGGATGTGGAAGATCCAGATTCAAATTCCCATTCTAGAGCAAGGACTTGAACCCAAGTCTCCCACCTCCCAGGTGAGTGCCCTAACCACCAGCCTATTCTGTGGTGGTCTCTCTCCCATTGCAGCTGTTCTGCTTTGTATAAATTAAATATTCATTCAAGCAGGGACTGGAACCTAGGTGTCTCCCTACCAATCCCTAAAGTGTGTACCTTGTTAACTGGACTTAAAAAAAAAAAAAAAAAAAAAAAATTCTCACCTACTCTTTCTGGACCAATGAACATTTAATTTTTTTCAACTGAAACAATTCACCAAAATCAACATGAATTCATGAAATATTTCGGTTGACCTGATTCTGCATTTTCCGGTGGAAAAAAGTTTTAGCCAAAACATTTCACCCAGCTCTACCCAAGATCAGGTCATATGTTTTTGTGACTAAGTTGAATGCTGTGGGGACAGAGAAGTTTAGACTGGTATTCTACTGCATGAACCTGCAACCATGAACACAAACTGCTTCCATGTCCAGCTGTAGGGGTTGTGCAAGAGCAGGAAGGGAGGACAGGTGGCTTTCAAGGAGCCACAGCTGAAAGCTCTTTTTTGCATAGCATGTATATTGAGCAGCAGATCCAAGCTCAATCAACTTTCTGCATTTCTCCCAGTTGGGAAACTTAGCCAGCAGTGCATGGGGGGGGGGGGGGTGGGGGGGGGGGTTGAGAGAAGAAACAAAGCAACTTTTTTTTAAAATTAGTATTTTCTCTTTTTTTCAGTGTGTTTACTTTGTGCATTTGACAGTACTTCGTGAGCAGCCAGTCTGACTCTTTTGTGGGTAGTACACCCCTCTCTTCAGACCTTAAAAAAGAGAAGTATGCATGCAGCAGGCGTCTAACCATGAAAAAAAGAAAAGGGAGATTATGAGTGAGCCTGAGCATGTTCGATGGTGCTACTCAAAGTATTGTCCAAAAGATCCTTCTGAATATAAGTAGGACAGCAGAAAAACTTTCAGTTTTTTCTTTTAAAAAAGGATTTTTAAAAAAGGACAGATCATGCCCTTTAAACCGTGTTCCAACCAGAAAGGTTTTTTTTAAAGTAATAATAAATAAATAAAAATAAAAATTTCTATGTCCCTTCAAGCTCAGAGTATTCTTTTCCATGTTCTGTTAAGAGTCTCTACTTGACAAAAAAATTACAGAGTCAGAATGTAGCCAATGTAACACATAGCACAAGATGTTAAAGACTGTACTTTTAAAATATTCACATAAATTAATGTTTGGACTGATGTAGCTATCTTTAGAAAGCGTGAATTCTAATTATTCAATACATCTAAATGCCAGCTAGTGCCTTTCATCCCAAAAGGATTCCAAAAAATATTATAAATATTACAAATTAAAGGTCAACATTTTCAAACTTGAGAGACTGTAGTTAAGCTTCTTAATTTGTATCTGGCATCTAAACAAAGTGGCCTGATTTTTTTTTTTTTGGGGGAGGTCCTGAGTACCCACAAGATGTTACTGAAATTAATGGGAGTTGCAAGTGCACAGAACCTCTGAAAAGCACCCTCCTTTTATATAGGTGGGCCAAGATGAGTTAAGAGTCCTTACTTTAGGAATCCAAGTTTGAAAATTTTGACTTAAAATTATTTTATGTGTGTGCATGGAATCATTTCATCCACTGCTGAAATGCAGTCACTTCTGGCATAAAACATTAAAGCTATTTAAAGACCTGTTGCTAAGAGGTTTTCAGCAATTGCAATTCCCATTGATTTCTGGCCCCAACAGTGCACCGCAACGGAACAAAAGCAAGTTGAGGATAAAAAGTGAAGAATACCCCTCATAGCCAACTGAAAGCGAAAGGGGAAATGTTAGGTTGCTAGTGTGTTCCAAGGATCTTTAATGATCATAAACAGTCAATATCTGGGTTTTGCATCTCGCCAACAGCGTAAGGCCCTAACATACTGTTGCTAGGTCCCTTACATCTCAGAGGAAAGAGTGCCACCTACTGATTCAGCAACATCACATTTTAATGCATTTCTCCAGTTAGAAAATGGCAGGAATTAAAATAAATTAATGGTATAGACTGAACTCTCACATAAGGAAAAAGCTACAATGGTAGTATGTTTATACATCATAATTATTTAACTAAAGCAGAGACAAAGGAGCAAAAATTAGAAATCTATGAAAACTTCTCAGAAGTCTGTTTAGCTTCATGCTCAAGAAAAAACAGACTGAACGGAAGTACTGTGATCAAAAAGCATGACGCCTTTCCCCTTGCCTGGCTGAGTAATGATTAATGTAATATGCATTTCAAAGGCAAAAAAGGATACTTTCATGACTCAAAGACTGATTTTGGATGGTAGTATCGGTCATATCCCTTAAAATCTTCTGAGAACTTTAACGTACAAGTTACACATGTAGATATTGAAAATTAAGGCCTATAGCTAACATGTTTTTTAATTTAAAAGTTTATAGTTTTAACTGCGTAACTCTATAATCTTATCAGCCATGTTTGTTTATTTTTGTTTTAAAACACAAGTTACAAATCACAGACATCTGCATAATTATAATATTTCCAGCATAGAACTCTGAACTAATCAGAAATTCACACAGGAATAGGACAGCAACCAAGACTTTGGTGAAAGCAATGGAAAAAGTACAGAAGACGATTTTTAATAGATGGAGAAAAAACATACAGCTTCCTAGTATTTACTGTAATGTTTTGATTTTTTTAAACATATACTCAACTCATCTTTAAGAAATTCTCCACCAAAATAAGATTTGTTTTGAATTATAACTTACCAAGTACAAGAAATATCCACCAAAGCCAGTACTGTCCATTGAAATATCCAGTAAAGTAGTCTGAGAACTAAAACAGACAAGGATTAACCACAGTAATACACAATATAAATTACATTTAATATTTTAAATGCATCTAGGACAAAAGAAAAAAACAGTCAACTAGCACATTTAAATATAAAATAATGCATTGGAGTAGAAAAGCAAAAATATTTGGAGAAGCTGTAAAATACACAAATAGCTTCAGTGTTGTGTTTTTCAAACAAAGAATTTCCAAGCTCTCTTGTGAAAAAGTATCATATTACTCATTTGAATCATCTGACATTTTCTATTATAATGAATTACTGTCAGCTCTCTTTCAATTTCTGCCATCCCAAACACACTACAGCAGCCTGCTGCTTTAGATATTAACACTAAAAGCCACATTTGTTTAATCTTATCAGACGGGGATGTTCTGCTGACCCTTTAAAAGAAGAGCTTTTGACCTTCTGTACACCCCCTACTGTTAATCGCTGCCAAGAATACCAGTCTCATAAAGACCCCCAACTCATTAAAAAGTCTTTTCATTTTCAAGCTAGATGCTCCAGCATTCAGTTCCCAGCAGTGAACTGAACACAGCTAAATGAACCTTGAAGTGGCATTTCAACTGTTCCTGTTAGTGACTACGGTAGACAGTCTTGTCCTCTCTGTGATGTGGAAATATGAACAGGCAGCTGGAGGGCAGGGTGTGATGGTATTGGAGACCGGTATCTTTTCCTTTACCAGACTGCATGCTTCACTGATAAAAAAGGCTAATCAAATGCCTCCAGAGCTCACTTCAGATCTCTCGCTACTCCTACTTCCAACTCTAACTCTTCCCTAAAAATTATTAAAACAAACAAAAATAGTTTGTTTAGTTGTAGCAGTTCAATAATTTTCTGTACATTTCCTGTCCTACCGCTACTCAACATGTTGGACAGTATGCGTCAAGAGGTTGCCTAGATCATCATTTCCGGCACATTTTGTAAAATAGCTAATTAATGTTTAAGTCCAGACAACACTTATACTAAAATGAAGATATGTGCTCAGATCCTCACTTGAAGTAAATCAATGGAATTCTATAGATTTAGACCAGTGAGGATTTGGTTTATGATCTTTATTTTCACTCTGAAAAAAATATTAATGGTTTTCATTCTTTATTTAATTACAAAAGGTTTCTGTTTCTAACAGCATTCACTCACTCCAAGCAACTTCTTTTAAAGAAATAAAAAATAAATAAATAAAAAAATCAAGTATTCACGTAGGGAAGAGTCCGTGTTGGAATTTGGAGTTGAGACTTTTTATAATTGTTTCAGTTATCAAATCCATATCTCATGGATTCCTAGATGGTTAGCATCAGTTGCTTCAGACACACAGAATCATAGAAATGCAGGCTGGAAGGGACCTTAAAAGGTCACAAATCCAGCCCCCTGCACTGAGGCAGGACCAAGTAAACAGACCATCTGTATGCAAGAAACCCCATAGTAGGCTTATTTTGAATAATCTCAGGACAGCCTCCTTCTAATTTCTAACAAGGGTGAGATTCTGACCCCCCACCCACCCTGGCCTTTGTACACTAGGTAAAAAGGACCAAAGTAGCATAAAGAGACTCTAAAAGTCCTGAATCAGCCAAGAGAAAATTCCCCTGGCACAGAAACTGAGGAAACAGCTATAGGCTGTCTTTCTGAGAAGCCCTTGCTCACAAGTACTGGAGAGGAGACATGGCTGGGAGGGGTGGGACATATTAGGCAGAGACCACAGCACATAGTGCTACAGAGATTCTTGGCAACGATGCCGCATTCAAGGCAGCCAAATGAGGTTGTCATAAATTAGACCATCCTCCAGGGCTGAATTACATCAATAGCTGCTGCAGCCCCTGGAACAACCCAGAATTGGGAAGGCACAAAAGATGGCTTAATGCCTTAGCCTCCACCTTCCTTGGACTGGGCTGAAAGTTCTGTGCTGTGCCTCTAAAAAGGTGCTTCAGTTTCACAGATTCATACAGTTTAAGCCCAGAATTGACTATTAGGTCATCTAGTCTGCCCTGTATATCACAAAATATTAAATTGCTCCCAGTTAACCCTGCATCGAGCCTGGTAACTTGTGCTGTGCTAAAACATATCTCCCAGAACGGCATCCAGAGAAGACACCAAGAGAAGGAGAATCTCCCATTTCCTTTGGTAGTTTGCTCCAGTGGTGAATAAGCCTCACTGTTAAAAACGTGCCTTTTTTCTATTTTAAATTTGTATGGCTTCAGTTTCCAACTTCTTGTTATGCCTTTTCCCACTACATTAAAAAGACCTTTCATAGGTGTCATTTGTCCCCCGATGAAGATATTAATACGCTAATCAAGGTACCTCTCCATCTTTTTTGATAAACTAAAGAGATTGAGCTCTTTAAGTCTCTCACTGTAAGGCATTTTCTCCAGTCCGTGAATCATTTTTTGCAGCTCTTTTTTGCACACACTTGAATTTTTAAAAATCCTTTTTAAAAATGTTGACAACAGAACTGGATACAGTATTCCAGTATCATTCTAGATATTCTTGTTATCCATATAAAATGTCCAAATCTTTTTTGAATCTTGACAAATTCTTGGCTTCAGCAGACTCTGGTAATGAGTTCCATAGTTTGGGTTTGTTTGTTTTTTTAAAAAAGTGTTTCTTTTTAGTTTTAAATTTTCCACTTTTCAGTTTCATTTAATGCCTCCTTGTTCTTGTATTATCTCCTCTTTATTATTAATTATTTTATATACTTTACCATATTGTCTCCTCTTAGTCTATTTTCTTCTAAAATAAATAATCCCTGGGGGAAAATCTAAAAAGAGAGAGGTATAAGCAAATATCCTAGTGGGAAAACAAAGGTCTGCTGGTGGAGTCACTGTGTTGACAGATTCGGGGAATGTCACAGAAAACAGCAATGGAGCTATTCAGAAAGAGGACAGAGCCTTAAGATGCCTTCACCTCCCAAAAGGTCAAAGGAGGCCCTGAACCATTTTTAAAAGTCCCCTATTATATTCTACATAGATCGGCTCTTGGACCGATAGATTTGATGGCAGATAAGAACCCAAGCTTATTATGCACCTTTATGCAAAAATCAAATAATCTTTCACAGTTGAATCCTTTTTGACAGAAATACGCACGTAGCAAGGTGAAATTATTACAGCAGATAAAAAAGTAACAACATTCAAGAATCTACATATTACAAGACAGTAAAAGCTGTTAAGGGATTAAAATAATCAAGTTCACTGACAAAATGTTGCAATTTCCACATTAGTAAATATTTATTGCATTAACTTAAAATATTAGAACATCTAATAAAAGTCAATACACCAGTTTAAACTGCATTTTAAAGAAACTAGACACCATGAATCATTTTTCTATTTTCATTTCGTAAAAACACAGGCACAAAATATCCATCAAGAACCTTACCCGTACAATGAGAATCCATTTGATCAGCGATAGGCCAAATCCACAGATTGCACCATACCTTCCTGCTATGGTGTTAGTTATACAGAAGGATAAACAAAATCCAATCCAGTTGAAAATAAATGCCACTAAGACAAAGAGAAACAGTAGTTGTGTTAGTGACAGTGCACTCTTGGTTAGCCATATAAAATAAATATAACTAATTTACTTTAATGTACTAATAAGTATATTTACAAGATTAGAGATCTGTATTAGTATTTCAGATAAAAATAGTATCCTTCAGAAATGTAGGTGTTCCTAATGGTATATACACCTTAAAAAGTACACTAGCTAATATCTATCAGCCAGCTACTTTAAACAGAGAAGAAAACCAAATACAAGTAGATTCTCTCTCTCTCAAAAAAAGTGTTCTATCCTCCACAGAACTCTGACTGGAAGCTACAGAACCACAGGAATAAACATCGAATAAGCACTATGAATTAGATAAATACATGAAGTGATACATTTGTCTTAGAACTATGAAAAGCGTAGTAAGATTAACAATAAGGAAAATGCAATTACAAACACTTGATTGATTCTATGCAGAGATTTGCCAAGTCTGGATAAAAAAATTATATTTATTTTGCGCTATAAATTGATAAGGTGAAAATATCTATCGAGAGGCTGACGTATTACAAGAACAGGACTCTGTGTGATCACCATGGATTTGGTATCAATGAAATCTGATACCAGGACTTGGTGTATAATACAATCTGCAATATATTATTCAGGTAAATGGGATACATTTTGATAACATCTATTTTCATGGGAAGTCTCACAAAAATACCACTGTGCTTAAAATGTTCATACTGCTCTCACTAACAGACCAATCTCATTCTTCATACAAGTTCTCAATGATTGGCCTTTTACATTTTTAGCAGCAGTCAGCAAATGAGAATGAGAATGTCTGGTCTGTACTGACATCAGCTTGTAGGTGATGGACAAAGTGTGCGAATTCTCAATAAAATGGTCTCCAAGCAGTGGGAGTAACTGGAAGCTTTTTGCCTTTTTCTTTTTTTAAAGGGACCAGAACACTTGGGAGAGAGAAGTAGGACAAGAAAGATTAAAAGAGTTCTGGAGTGGATGAGACAGTGGGAAACTGAAGAGATCAAAGGGTATTGGCTACACTGCAGCTGGGAGCATAATTTCCCAGCCTGGGCAGACAGATACATGCAACCTCTGCTCAAGCTTGTGTGTGAAAAAGAACAGTGCGGATGGTGCAGCATAAGCTATTTGCCCGAGTACAAACCTGCCTAAGCCCGTGGGTATGTACCTGGGTGGATAGCCTGTGCGACTGCCTGCGCTGCAGCATCCTCATAGCTATTTCAGCATGTTAGCGCAAACAAAGGTAGTACATGTCTGTCTACCTGGGCTGAGAGGCATGGCCCTATCTGCAGTGCAGACATACTGTGTCTTACTTCCTGATTTGTCAACCACTTGGGAGAGACTATAGAGGCTAAGTCGGTCTGCCAGAATTCTTGCTTAGCTTAAAGAAAGGGAGATCAATAAGGTCTCCTTACATATTTCTAGCTGTAAGCTTCAATGACTTATCCATACCGGGTTGATGTGAGCTGAGCTTGTCCCCTCCTGATTACTGTCTAGTACATTTATATTCCAAAGGGAGCGGTCTTTCAGTAGTCAGAATTTCTAGCCATAAATGAAATCCAGTGTAAAACAATATACTTTGCACCGTAACTTAGGTGACTGGAGCTACAGTTAATGTTTGTCAGGAAAGCAGCACTTCAAATGCTTGGTTTCTGGATACTTGAATACACTGGAGATAATTGCATACGCTTTTTCCCCCTACTTTTAGTTCCCCCCAATCCCAATGTTCCAGATATACAGTAGCCCAAGATCCAGGAAGGGTCTGTGACCTCTGCTCGCCCTTTCCACAAGGCAGGTCCTTGCACCCCCAGTCCAGGGTTACATTAAGGTTCCTTTGCCCAGGAGTCCCCGCCTTCCCCAATACTGAGACCCCTCATGGGGCTCTTTCCCTCTCCAGTTCCCCATTAATATTTGCTCCTTGTTCCTCCTCCCCTCAAACAGATTCAGTGGCAAAACTGGCTCCTGTACTGTAACGGTTAAATCAACCTCCTGCATAGGGACAACAGGCAAGGAGTACTCTCTGCCCTGAACAGGGCATGGTCACAAGGCAAAGCTGAGTTGATGAGTCACAGGTGCTATTTTTGTTAAACAGAATCCTTTCAAGCATTTGCTGTGACATACGTTACCATTGCAAAGTTACAATTGCAGTAACTTTATTGGCAGGACAGTGTAAAAGCACATCCGGGTGACTCTTCCCCGCAGAATCCCCCAGGGCAATAAAGGGGTACAGCTAGAAGAGCAAGTCTGAGCCATGTGCTGGACAGTGGGAAACAGCTGCCCATTATGCTGTGCAATGGGAGTGCCTGTTATGGGTACCGACCAGACACGTGCCAGGCCCCACTGTCAAGGGACCAGCTCTCCCCACCAGCACAACAGGCCCCATTGGCACCTCCTTGCCTGCCAGTCGCACTGCCCTCTTTGGTGCATCACAGTACAGTAGTGGGTCCATGACAGTATCTAGACAGACAGGCAAAAGTTGATGGAGCAGCTGCTGCATGCTGCTTCTCACAAGGCCTTCGGCTCCAGGAACATTGCCCAGGTGTTCCTGCATTGGCTGCTCTCATTGAAAAATCAAATAACTCTACAATACAGACCACTCCCTGTTTCAGTTAGTCCAGCTACTCTCTCACTAATGCACTTATATCCTGCTGCCATTCATTTTAGCACCATATCACTTGTGCAGTCAATCTCGCTAGTTTGCTGCAATTTGTACTCTGAACACAATTGTGAAACACGAAAGGTGCTTTACAAAATAAAATACTTTTGACACTCACTCTTACAACTACATTGATCAAAGCCCTTTTACTTTATTACTCATTCTTGAAAAGAATAGGTTTTTCAATGGGAGGAGTTATTCAGACAGCAAATTATTTGGTATGAAGTGCAGACTCTTACACTCAATAGTGAATAATAATAAATAAACAGCACTTCTATAGTACAGTATGATAGAGCTAGATATCAGTACATCTTGGAATTCTTAATAGCTTTTTTTTAAAAGCTGGTCTAAAGAATTGTATAAAAAAATCTCTACAGGGAAAATAGTTTAACTGACAAAAAATAAATATTAAGTTGTGGATGTTCTACTTCAAAAATATAGAGCTTACTTTCAAGCTATTACAAACTTCTGTGCACTCACTTGGGAAAACTCAAGTGAAACTTCAGTATGACAAAAATTTCTCCTCTTGATATAGAGCTGCCTAAATATTTTGAAGGGAAAATGACAGAAGTCCAAAGTTTTTTTATCAAACATGCATCAAAGTTAAAGAATCTCCCAAGCATACCAATGAAGGTGGGGGGGGGACCCCTTAATTGTATTATATAAAGCACTCTTGCTATCTACTATAGTGGAACCTATTTATCATTACATTTTGTTTACTTTATATTTGAAGTGCACACATGAAGTGAAATGGAATTCAACCCAGAAATTTGTCCTGAAAGCCCTCAAGTCTTTACCAAGCTTATAACAAGGCTGTGGAAACAGTTTTCAATGTACATGATTACCATTTAAAAACTTGCAAGTTAAAAAAAAAAAACCCACCAAACTTACTTCTGCACACAAAGCCCTCTCCTGATTAGAGGCAGTGTTCAGCATACATTTCCTGACTACGTGCAATTTTCTTTTTACCTTATGTAGTCTTCACTTCTTGCCAGTTTTCATTTCTAAAATGACATTCCTCTTAGACTTCAGCTAATATGAAATTTTCAAGTAAGATATCGTAAGATGGATTTCTGAAGTTTGGCAACATCTGTTGCCTTTCTTCCACTAATTCTGTAGTTTGATTTAAAAAAGAGTAAGTTTGTCTGGCATTACTAGTGCTATATAAAGCCCATGCTGTTTCTCACTTACGGTTTAGTTACCCTCTAGGGTTGTACCTCCCAACTGCCATGTCTTGAACAAAGAGGATTTGTGCACAAAATTAAGTTGATGGGAAAGATGGAATTACTCTACCCTCTGCCAACCTGGGGACAGGCTGCAATGCAGCCCCTCTTTGGTCCTCTGTATAGAATACACCATCTTGTGGGCTAGCAAGCACCACTGTGTAAGGGACAAAAAGGAGTTCTAGGTTCTTCGCTCTCAGTAGAAGGATTGTTCCAAAATATGATTGAAGCCTATTAGCAGAGCAGCTGTCACCGCTGCTGCTCATACTGTACTGTACCATGGAAAGATTTCAGTCTCCAGGACTGTCAATCCAGGATCTGCCAAAAACACTACCACTTCACTCAGTATTGAAACAGCTGAATATACCTTAAGAACTCAGAGTCAGCAACATAAGTTGCCACATTTAAAAAAACCTTTACAAGTAACTTCTCTCTCGCTCTCAAGAAAAATTATGAAGAAAAAACTTTTTTGCCACTTCCTATTATGATCCTATTTGGGTCAAACATGGCCTTCTGTGTCTTAAGCCTTAAGGGCAGGGGAACAGGACAACTTCACTCAGAGGAACTGCATGCAACAGAGGATGCAGAAGGTTAAAAAAAAAAAAATCATAAGCCTCAAAGAGTCTCAGCAGTTAAAATACCACTAATATTTTCAGTGCCAAAGGAGCTCTACTCTACTCCCTTTCCATTCTGTTCTAAACTGATTGTTATACTGCCCCCACCACCATCTGAGTCTCTTTCAGCAGCACACTAAATCACCAGGCTAACATCTGATACATGTTTATTCTCTCTCTCAGACCCTCTTCCCAGGGGGAAAATTGTGGGTTTAGTGTTTTGGTTTGGAAGGATTGTGGGTTTTTTTTTTTTTTTTTAATTGCACATGCTCAAATCTCAATATCATCAAAATTGACAGAAGGGAGAAGTGTGATGGATTCTGGCAGCGAAGCTGTCAGACTCAATGACCCACAAAAAGCTGGAACTTACACTTATCAATACTAACAATAAAACTCCTCTTTTGCTCTTTAAGAAAGTTTGGCTGTTGATCGGAGAAACTGAGGCTCAGAAGCTCCTAACAATCATAAAGGTAATGTAGTCGCTCTCTCTAATATAGATTTTCTGAGAGAATCAGGCAAGATTTGCAAGCATTAGTGGTATGATTATCCCTCACATCTTTAAAACAGCTTTGATGACAACTTAACTTTTATCTATGTTGGGGGGACACATTTTGAAGAAAAACATCTAATATATCAAAGAAAACTAAAAATTAAAAAACAATGCAATGATCTGAACTGCAAAAACATTAACTACTTAAAGAACCAACAGTAATATCAACCACTGAAATGTTAAGCTTTAAAAGAATATACACAAGCACAATCTAAATGGCAACAACATTTCTAGAGCAGAACACAAGAAGTAAGATTAAGTGATACACAACTGCAGAACACAAATATTTATGCCTTTAGTGCATATTCAGGAGCTTGTATCCAGGGCCCAAAGTCTACTTGGAAAATGATTTCTGGATTCATATTCAGATGAGTATACAGAATCCAAAAGTCATGATTTATAAAGAAATGCATACTGGTTTTATAAAGATTGGACAGACAAATTTTACAGTAATACAGAAATGACAGGGATACTATGACAGTTGAAACAAGGAGACAGATCAGCCACTGAAAATGAAAGGGAAAAAAAATAGTACGTAAGAACTTAGTAAAAAACAGGAAAGGCCAGAGGCAGGCCTTGTGTGTTTCCTCTGGCCCCTCTTACTCTGAAGAAGTTACTCACCTTGTGCAGTAATGATGATTCTTCGAGATGTATCCCTATGGGTGCTCCACTGTACGTGCATTTGTGTCTCTATGCTACTTATTGGAGAACTTCAGTAGCAGTGTCTGTTGGGCCCGCGCATGCGTTGTCTTTGTGCTGCGCCACAAGGCTAGCCAGCATGCATGGGCTAATCCCCATTAGTTCCTTCTGTACCACAGAGTCATAAATGAGAACTCTCAAGTAGGGGGAGGAGGGCAGGTTGTGGAGCACCCATAGGGGGACACAACTTGAAGAACCATTGTTACTATCTGAAATTTGTGCCCCAAGTCGGGGGCAAAAAACTTGTAGGGAAAGGCTCCAGACCCAACTGGATGAATAATCACCTTAAAAAGGTTATCAGGAGTAAGCAGAAAGCCTATATGGAATGGAAAAAAGGGACTGCTCAGCAAAGAAAGCTACATCATGGAGGTTAGAAAACGTATGAATGAAGTAAGAATTGCTCAAAGTCAAGCTGAATTAGCTCTTGTCAAACAAATTAAAATAAATAAGATTTTGTTATATAAATAAAAAGGATGGATGGATATGGCTGGGCTGCTGTGCAGTGTGGATGGGGAAGAGTTTAAAAAATAATCTCTACAGCCCAAAAACTAAATTGATACATTACCTCTGTGTTCAATAATTGTAAGATGGACCATGGATATGAAGGCAGGACGGCTGATGGAAATATGTGTATAGAAATAGAAATACTACATTACTACTGCACTCAAATCTGGGGTGGGAGAAGAGAGGGGACACCTAATATTTTTCATCCCAGAATACTGAAAAAACTGGCACATGAGATTGCTAGCTCATTAGCAAGGATTTTTGATAATTCTATCTATTTGGGGTTAGTTATTCTCCAGTCATACTGAATTAACCGTGTATCTATATTTAAGAAAGGCAGAAAAAGTCATCCAGACAATTACAGACCTGTTAGTCTGACCTCAGTAGTATGCAAAGCTTTAGAACAAATGATGAAGAAAAGAAAATTAAATTCATGGAGGCAAATGGAAAAGCAGATGTAATGCAACATTGGTTTCCTGAAAGTAGAGCGTGCCCAACTAACCTGCCTTCCCTCTGAGAAGGTAAAACTGATTTAAAAACAATTTTTATTTTTTTTTTTTTAAGGGAGAGAGAAAAATATAGTAGATCCAAAATACCTGGACTTCAGTAAAGAATTTGACACAGTACCGTATGGGAAATTATTAATAAATTAGAAAAATGGGGTTTAGGACAAGAACAGTAAGATGGGTAAGTTACTGCTTAAAGAGAAGGCAAAGGTTGTGCTAAAAGGTAAACCATCAGACTGGAGGGAAGTTACTAATGGAGTTCCCCAAGGATCAATGTGATTTAATATTTTTATTATTGTCACAAAAAGTGGGAACGTCCTAATGAAATTTGCTGATGGTACAAAGTCGGGAAGCATTGTCAATACACAGCAGTATCGGAATATTACACAGAAAGTGGATGACCATGAAGACTGGAGTAACAGAAATGGACTGAAATTCAATAGCATAAAGTGCAGGATCATGCACTTAGTGCCTAATAAGAATTTCTGCTACTAGCTGGGGGCTCATCAGTTGGAAGTAACAGGAGAAGAGACTTGGGGTACTGGTCGATCATAGGATGTCAATGAGCCACCAATGGGATGCAGCTGCAAAAGAGGCAAATGTGATCTGGAACAGCCTTCCACTAGAAGCTATGCAGACAAACAACAAACACTTTTAAGAGAGATGAACAAATTTATGAGCAGGGTCATATCACTGGGTTGCTTGCAATGACGTGACACCTGGTTCAGCAGCGCTAAAATCTCGTGCTTCAGGGCTTCAGCCAGTCAGCTACAGGGTAAGGAAGGGGTTCCAATCCCCACTGCCAGTATATTCTGTTTTGTTGTTGTTTGTTTTGGTCTCCTTGCTCTGAAGGATCAGAGGTTGCAACAGGTAGAGACAGAACACTCGACAGACTGGATGAGTGCTCTGAAGTGGCACCAGTTCCCCCCACACACCCCGCCTCTGGGGCTTAGCTGACTGGTTCTTGCCCACATGTTCAGGGTCTAACTGATCACTATATGCGGGACTGGCAGTGACCTTGGAAGGTTTTCACCTTCTTCTTGCAGCATGGAATTCGGATAGTTGTTCCTGATCATCTGGGTATCTCTCAATTAATTCCTGCCATCGCAGGGGGCTCAGGCATTGGCGCACCATGGTCCCTCCTAGTCTCTTCATTGAGCACACAATATTTTAGTCTCCTTTGGGCTGTAACACTTTGGTCTAGTTTTGTTTGTTGGGTTTAGTGAGAGGGTTTAGGGTGGTTTTGGTGGCCTGTGATATACAGGAGGTCAGACTAGATGATGTAGGGGGGTCTGTCCTGGCCTTAAACTATTACTTTAGCTAAGGTCTCTGCAGCAGTTTTAAAGTCATTTTCCCCAAATATAGTTCTGGCTATTTATAAAACATGAAAAAAATCTATTAAGGTGTAATTGTCTACTAAACTTGCACTATTAAAAAAAGGTTAAAATAAAACTTTTTGTATTAATGTTTAAAACTCCCTGTAAGTAGGGTAAGAACACCATTAAACTTAAGAGCAATATGCTGAAATTATCCATATAGCAAGTGGCAAGGCAGCACTCAGCTGACTTTAAGACATAACTGCATGTTAATGTCCTCTGAACCTGCAGATCTCTATTCCTCACACTCCTGCAGACACTGCCTCTGTGACATTAAAGTTACGTACAGACTGCCTGCCATATTTGAATTTCTTGGCTTTCATTAAAGTCACGCTCTCAGAATTAAACATTTAATTTACCTGCAGTGACAACACTGGAATCTGGTTTGTTTTTGAAATCAACAGCAGCAGCCTTCAAGGAGCATGATGCATCACTACAATGCACAACTGCTTCATTCAACACTGAAGAGCTGAAGCAAAACTAAAGCTGCCTTCCTGCATATCTGACATTTAAGGTTTTCTTTTAGCCAATTCACATGTCGATATGCCCACTGTTAATACATACAAATATGATATTCCAGTATTTACATCCAAGAGTTGATACTTGGCAGGTGTATACATTCACTTTTTATACTGTTTAAATTTTTGAATGGTAGATCTTTATCTTTAGAATAAATAGATAACAGCTAGAACTTTCACTTAAAGCTCCTACAAAATTAACACCTACCGAAGTCTTTGGATTTCAAAATGAAAACTAAAGATATTCCACTCTACTGCCTATTGAACACCGGATATATTAGCGCTCAATTCCAAGCCCAGGCTTATGAAATTGTAGTAGTATAATACTGAACCATCCTAAGAGGATTCTCACAAAAAAAGATGTAAAAGATTTATATGTAAAAAAATATCCCTACACAAAGCAATGGGTTAAGATTGCCATTTGTATCTGCATCTTTCTTTGAAATGGTACATTAGTAGACATTTACATTAGAGGTGGGCCATATGTTTAGGTTAAATAGTGATACATTAACCTATGAGCCAAAGCCCAGGCTAAAAATATCAAGAGATCACATCCGGCAGTCAAAAGAGAAAAGGGATATCAGCAATTTTTCATGAAGTTGTTTCATTTTTTTTACTCTTCTGTGTATACTTCAGTATCCTATACAAAAATCCTTGCTGTGTGAAGAGACTTTATAGAATTGCTCAAGGAGAAATGAGCACATGAAAAAAAAAAAATACACCATTACTCGGATTCCCAACCACTCCTTCTCATTACTACTGTACTAAATAATGTAGGGCCCAAATCAGGACAAAAGTCTTCCTAAGCAACTTCGGCAGGGTGGGAGAAATGGTAAAGAAACAGATCAGACAGGTTTCCCTTAAAAAAAAAGAAAGAGTTACTTACCCTCCCATAACAGTTGTTCAAGATGTGTTATACATGTCCATTCCACTGCAAGTGTGCTCATACTCCAATTCACAGTTCTCAGAAAGTTTTCTCTTTAGCAGTACCAGTTGGGGTGGCTTGAGCACACTCTGGTGCCTTGTGCACAGAGCTCAGGCATAAAGGGTGGAGCCATCTCCAATCCCCCCCCCCCCCACCCCACCCCAGTTCCTTCCTAGTAGAAGACTCCGATAGAAAGGGGAAGGAGGACAGGCTGTAGAATGGACATATGCAACATCTCAAAAAAACAGTTACAGAAAGGTTAGTAACAGTTTCTTCTTTGAGTGACTGAACATGTCCATTCCACTATAAGGAGCTGCTCGCAAGCAGTCCCAACTGGAAGTGGGTTCAGCGTCTATTTTAAAGAGGGACTGGAGAACCATTTGTCCAAATTTAGCATCATTTCTAGGTCGTTGAGAGGTAGTGTAGTGAAAGCCAAAGCATGACATGATGACCAGGTTGCTGCTTCGCCAATGTCCAGAATGCTGGCCAAAAAAGCCATGGAGGTTGCTTGGGACCTAGTCGATTGACCCAACGCTAGCTGGCAGATTCATGTTAGCCAACTTGTGACTGACAGGTTCAACTGGATATCCAAGAAGAAATCCAGTGAGCGGAAACAGTACTGGCCTGCATTCTGTCCGCAAATGCAATGAACAATTGAGTTGAAGACATAAAAGGTTTAGTCCATTCCAGATAAAACAGTAAAGCTCTTTGAACATCCAGAGTATAAAGTTTCTCCTCCCCCGTATTATCATGAGTCTTTGGGGAAAAAGGTCATTACGAAGATTGCTTAGTTAATGTGAAAAGTGGAGACCACTTGGATGATGACAAAACATACTTCTCTGCATAGAAAATCATATATGCCGGATCTGATATTAGAGTCCTCAACTCCACCACTCTCCTGGGTGACATAATGGCTATTAAAAATGTCAGCTTCATCAAAAGGTGCAACAGAGAGGTCACTGGCGGGGGGGGTGCAGGGCGAGGGGGAGACACCCATTAGCTTTGTTAAGATTAGATTCAGGCTCCATGAAGGAACAGGGTTCTATACCTGTGGAAATAGTCTGTCCAAACTCTTTAAAAATCTTACAGCCATCGGGTTGGAAAAGAACAGTTATCAACAGGTGGATAAAATGCTGATATAGCCTCTAGATGTTGACCAAGCTAACTGCCAATCCTTGATGTTTTAGAGACAGAAGATAGTCCAGCACATGCTGAATAGAAGCAAGAACCAGGCAAACCCCTTCCAGTCTGGACCAGACTGAAAATCTGTTGCATTTAGCCAGGTTCTAGTTGATGATTTTCCACTATTCAGCAGCACATCTTGAACTTCTCTGCTAAATATTAAACACGAAGATTTCAGGTCGTCAGATGGAGGACCTGACGACTGGGCTGGAGGGGATGACCGCAATTCTGTGAAATCAAGTCTGTGTGAAGCAGGAGTGACAATGGTGGACTGATGGAGAAGTCCAAGAGCTCTGAAAAACAATGCTGATGGGCCATACCAAAATGATCAGTATAACATGGGCCTTGTCCTGCTTGAACTGGTACAGAGCTCTGTACAGAAGAAAGGGGGGTGGGACAGGAGAGAAGAAGCGTACAGTAGACCCTCTGACCACTGCAGTGAAAAAATATTCATTAATGAACATGTCCAGGAGCAAAACTGGTGACGTTTTCTGTCATCTTCTTGTAAACAGATCCACTTGGGGTGTTCCAGAGCTGGAAAATGGACCTGGGTGAAGGGAACACTCGTGGTGATAAACAACGCTAACACAATCTGCAAGCCTATTCTGAGCCCCTGGGAGGTAGGCTGCTTTCAGAAGTATAAAGCTGGCAATGCAGACAAAGCAGAATAACTTTGGGGCAAAGTAATGAGGACTGGATGTCCCACCATCCATTTACATAAAATAGGACCATGGTATTGTCAGTCAGCACCAACATGTCCCTTTCGCTGATGCACAGAAGGAACACCATGCAAACTAATCAGATAGCTACACATAAATATCAGGGAGTGGAGAGACAAATCTGGGAGAGACCAGAAACCTTGTATCTGCAGGGATCCCAATTGAGCTCCCCATCCCAGGTCCAAGGCATCTGTGACTAAGGTAAAAGATAGCTGAGACAGGACAAAGGGAAATTCCTCATAGACATGGGCTGGATCCATCCTCCAATCTAAGGCAGATTGGATCCAATTTGGTATGTGCACTAACATGTCTATGTGGTGCCTCATTGATGAGCGCACCTCAGCCAACCAGCCTTGAGAAGTCTGAAATGCAGTCTGGCGTATTGGACTACCTAAGTTGACTCTGACATGTTACTGAGTAGCCATGAACAGTTTTGCGTTGTGATGAGCGGATGAGCCTTTAAGTCTAGAATAAAGCTTTGCATTGTATGAAACCTCACCTGAGGTAGGAAAGCTCTGGCCGTTGTTGAGTCCAGGACTGTGCCAATTAATTACATTATCTGTACTGGAGACTGACCTTCTGTCACAGGGAGGAAATGGTGGGAAGCATCTTACAGGCCTGAGCTCCAGAAAGTTAATATGTAGGGCAGACTCCTTGGTGGACCACGTGCCCTGGACAGTGTGGTCCTGTAGATGAGCTCCCATCCTAGAAGTGACGCATCCAAAACTATTGTGAAAGCGGGAGGGGGGATGGCTGAAGGGAACTCCTGAGCATACCTTGTTTGGATTCTTCCACTACTTGAGAGAAATTAGCACGTGGCTGAGAATCGAGAGCAACTTGTTCAGAGTGTCTCTGTTAAGGGTATAAATTATCCTGAAAGCACAGTAAATGTAAACAGGCATGTACTGTGACAAAAGCTCATGCTGCCATGTGCCTGAGGAGCTGCAGGCATGAATTGGCAGTGACCCATGGGCTCATTTGGACTCATGCAATAAAGTGCAACAGAGTCCCCCCTCACTTGAAAGATGTCCCTCAATGTCTAGACAAAGACCACTCCTGGTGAGAGAAGAAAGGTCTGCTGAGGCAATTTGCTAGCTGGTTCTGAGTCCTGGGAAGGCAAGATGCATCTAGATTGATAGAGTGATTGATACAGAGCTCCCACAGGCTGATTTCTTCCTGGTGGTGGTGGTGGGGGAGGGAGGAGAAGAACGCACAGAACGCCCTGCCTGTTTATGTAGAACATAGCAGTCATATTGTCCATGAGGATCGAAATAGAGGTGTGTGACAGGTGGGGTAGAAATGCCTGGCAGGCCCCGAGCTCCCTGACATTGATGTGCAGGAAGAGCTCTTCTTGGAGTCCAAAGACCTAGAGATCTGAGGGACCCCAGGTGGGCTCCCCAGCCAAGGGCTGATGTGTTGCATACCAGAAACAAGGATGGCTGGAGAAGGCTACACCTGCACATAACATGAGGCTGTGCAGCCACCATGTCAGCAACTTGAGGACCTGTACCAGAACCATGAGCACAGAGTCCAGGTGATGGCAAGAGAGGGAGTAGACCGTGGCTAGCCAGGCTTGTAGAGGCCTGAGTCTTAGGCTTGGTCTACACTAATCCCCCAATTCGAACTAAGGTACGCAACTTCAGCTACGTGAATAACGTAACTGAAGTCGATGTACCTTAGTTCGAACTTACCGCGGTCCAGACGCGGCAGGCAGGCTCCCCCGTCGACTCCGCGTACTCCTCGCGCTGAGCAGGATTACCGGAGTCGACGGCGAGCACTTCTGGGTTCGATTTATCGCGTCCAGACAAGACGTGATAAATCGAACCCAGAAGTTCGATTGCCTGCCGCCGAACCAGCGCGGTAAGTATAGACAAGCCCTTAGTCTCGCATGTTGCACTATGTATGTGCATGACTCCACATAACCTATAAGGCTCAGGCACTTTTGAACAGTCATGATCCGATGACTTTGGAGAGATCTTATCAGGGACACAATCAAGAGAAGCCATTTGTCCAGAAGCAGAGCCCTTGCTTGCATCGAGTCGAGTACTGCCCCCATAAACTCTATCCTTTGAACAGGGATCAGGGAAGACTGCTGGACATGTTTTTTCTTGGGCACTAGGGAAGATGATCGATACCAGGAGACATAGGATGATGGAGGAGCACTCTGCACCGAGGTCAAGGCACTTGGTGCTGACTCCGAGCACAGCTCCCAGGCCAGTCTTAGGGACGCCTCCATGAGGAGGACCTTCAAATCAAGCAACTCAGTCCTTCTGGGTCCGGGGCTTGAACTCCTTGCAAATTTGGCAGTGGACTTTCCTATGAGCTTCCCCTAAGCACTTGAGGCAGGTCAAGTACAGGTCGCTCAAAGGCATAGACTTATTGTACGAAGCGCAAGGCTTGAATCACAGTGAACAAGGCAAGCCTCGGCACCAGGACAGTGGACAGCTCCACTATCTAAGAGCGGAGGAGCCTAAACTATATAGAACTATTAAAACTCCATTAATTACTAAAAACTGTAATAACTATTTACACTAAAATTGACAGAAAATCCACTAAGAGGAATTGCCTAGGCAATGAGGGTGCCAGCAAAACATACTTCATGGGCAGTAAGGAGGAATTGAAGGGGAGTGGGCTTGGCAGGGCCCTTCATACAGACGCTGTGAGTGTGTAACACCACGGGGTGCTAGAGCAGACCCAAAGGATACCAGTACGGGAAAAATTTCCAGCAACTATCTAGGGACGCACACACCCCTACACTGGAATGGACACATGCAAGCACTCGAAGAAGATTATTACTCACCATTAGTGAAGCTGTGTGGGGACGGTAGAGAATACAAGGAAGGAGTCTATACTGATAGGGTCCTAAAAAAAATGGATGGAACAGCCCAATGTTATGACCCCCAAAATCCATTTGCTGGAGGTAATTTGATGATCCCCAAAAGTGAGAGGATTGAGGGGGCAGGAATGTACAGCATCAGACCTGGATAATGGAGATGTTTGTGGTCAGAATGAAAACTTTGTAGATGAAGGCTGTTGCATCAATTCAGGTGGAATGATCAAGAACTTTCACCTCTCCATTCTGGATTTCTTTTTAGGTGGCTCTAGCACCCTATGGTAGAGATGGGAAACTGAGCTGTCTGAAACCAAACTAAATTTCCCTGTTTACAGGCCTGTATACGCCCAACAACCAAAGGGTGGCCCTATACTCCTTCAACAAATGCAGGAAATCATTGCGGACTTGACTAAGTTAAGACCACCACGGGGGAGGTCCTCTAGAGTGTTCTGGACTTCATGTGGAAATCCTGAAGACGGCAGCCACAACACTGGACACAGAACTACAGCTGTGAAGACAGAGTGGGCTGCTGCTGTGTGGAAGAATCAAGAGAAAAGTTCCCAAAGATGTCCTTGCAAGAAATTTTCCCTCTGTGATGAGAGCCTGAAGATGTTCCCTCTGCTCTTGCAGGAGATGTTCAATAGGGAATTAAATTTTGAATAGTTAATGTCTTTATGTTTTGTCAAAATCACCTGGCAATTAGCAATTTTGCATTGCAGGGTGGCAGACAACTAACTTTTGCAACCAAAGTCTTTGCACTTTTGGTCTTTATCATTTGGGACTGTGGATTCATTACTGAATCCACAACTAAGGAGTTTGGGGCAGAATGGGAAGATAGTCTGAACCACTAGCCATAACGTAGTACTGTGTCTGCTCTCTCAGCTGTTCAGGGAGCCAGTAGCGGGGGGTCTGCCAAATTGTCTTGGCGGGATCTAACAAAACTTGGTTTACCGGAAGGGCTACTTGTGTTGAAGATGGTGTGTGAAGAACATCCAGCAATTTGTGCTGAGTTTCCTGTAATCCTTCTAATGGGATATGAAGAGCATCTGCTACTCTTTGTATCAACTCCTGAAATTATTTCTAGTCATCTATGGAACAGAGAAGGCATAACAACTTCATCTCGGGAGGATGATGAAATAATAGTCTCTGGGGTTGCCTCTTTATCAGCTCTCCTTTCTTGATCCTCAACCTTCTCCTCCAGTGGTGTAGATTGTTGTGGGGGAACGGAGGGAATTGATTGAGTGCTGACACTGGCATTCCCTGCGACCCTGGAGAACTGTTGGTGATAAACAGCCCAAGGGTACTAATATGGCCAGGGAGGGGCAACAACGGAACAGGAAAGGTATCCAGGACTGATTGTACCAAAGAGGGTGCTGAGCTGCAGGAGGTGCCAACTTCTTCTATGTGAAGTCCCTGGAATCTCTATCAGCAGAGTCATGTTTCTATGGTACCGAAGTCTTCAGTTGATACTGTGGAATTTACATGTGCTTGAGGACTTTTGATTTAGAGCTCTTGGTACCAAGACTACTTGAAGCTTCTGTGGAAGCCTTTGAGGGGCATGGGGTCTTTGTTACAATGCATCTCAGAGGTATGCTCTTTGAGAAGATTCAGTACTCCTCTAGGGAGAAGTCTTTCCCCATGTCATTTGTAGGTCTCCCAGAGGCTGATGGGGAACAATGGTTGCTTGGAAACCACTGTACTGGGTGGGGTGGGGGATGTGGTCTCCAGGGCTGGATTGGACACTGGACAAAAGGAGCGTCTCATCATAAGGAGATGAAGTTAATCTCCCTGCCCCTCCTGGAGCAGCTCTTAAAACTAATGCAGATTTTGCACTTTGAAAGCAGGTGTGAATCCCTGAAGACAGAAGACAGTGCAAGTTGCCATCGCTAACTGGGAAGGACTCCCAGCAAGTGAAGCAACGTTAGAAACCTGGGGACTTAGGCATGCCCCAAAAATAAAAACAGATTTCTTCAAACAGGGGGGCGTGGAGGTAGGAGACAAAAGCCTCAACCAATGGAAAAAAGACCCCCCAAAAAGAAACACCACACTAACTAAGAGAAAAGCTATTATAAAAAGAAAATATTAAGAACAAGTACTGAGTACTATGCACATTCCATCTTTGGCCAGCATAGTTGAGAAGGAACTCAAGGCAGTTCAGCTGTCGCAGTTCTAAATACCCTCAGTACAGGGCAAGAGGATGCCTGGGGTGCATGGGCAGACCGAACGAGTACTGCTGCCAAAAAACTCTGATCGAAGGCACATGAGGTGCACGTGCACCTCAAGTGGAGCACCCACAGGGACACTACTCGAACAAGAACTAGCCACTCTTCTTAAGCTCTAAGATACCAGAAATACACACCTAGAAACAATTAGGAATATCTCCCTTGGCATCCCCACAATTTCTACCATGTGCCATGAAGCCTCATTGCATGGCACTTTTTTCTTGTTATTCATTTATACTCCTTAACCTCAGCATTTCCCTTTACAACTATGTCCAAATATTGGTAGAAAATTGGCATAATCTGCTCTGATGGATTAATTTATTGTTCCAAACTACTGCCATGTTCTTCAACATTACTAATCCTGGCTCTCTCTCATATTTATTCATTTCTATCCTTATACTATCTGATTTTTGGATAATCTCTTTGAATGTGGAATTCAACGCATAACCAGTCTACATTAAAATGTGATCCTGAAGAGGGCTCAGCTAAAGACACATACAATTTTGCTATATATTTTGGATGAAGAAAAAATAAATTATGTTCAATATTTTTAGTTTTAATCATTTAATTTATGTCCAGATTTGCTGTTCAGCTATAATGCTTCTGAAACAAATATTTTACAGCATAAAAATAAGATGCTACTGAACTCCCATGTCTCTTTTTACATGACGCAAAGGCAGCTAATGTCAGCAATAGCTTCTACTAAAGACGTATTTACTATTCATTCTGCTGTTGTTTTTATCTATATGAATCACTATTTTACTCCTACAATGTACCACTTCCAGCACATGCTATACTTATATTTCTATGAGGAAACATATTTGCTTATATAGAACTCTAGATTATATGATTTTTTTTTTTTTTTTATTAAATGTACCAGCACTGAGGTTTCCCCTCCCATTTGTAAAATACAGACATGGCCACTAGATGGCTCAAAAACATGACTTTCAATGCAATTTAGAGTTTTACCACTAGATGGTAGCTACAGATCATAAACTGATTCTGAACACCAGCTGGACAGTAAAAGTTTGTCTGATTCTCTCTCAGTTGAGCTAAAACAAGTTTAGATAATGAATGACCCCTTTGCTGTTTTACACAATTAAAACTAAAAGCGGCAAATCTGGTTTTAGGGGATCTTTGGTTTCAAAAATCACAATGTAAAGCTGGAAGCTAGTCAGTCAATCATAGGGTCTGTCTACACTGCACACTCTTTTCAGCAGCATGTACAGCACATGCACTACACGAACCCTACCAATAGCAGTGCAGATGGTAAGGCAATGCTTAGGCGAATGGAGTAAGGACACATCTGAACCCTACTCTCTCAAGCAGTGTCTCCACATCAACTCTATTTTTAGCAGTGTAGTTTCCCCAGTGCTCAAACAGCTCCCCACTGCTGAGCCTTTCCTAGCTGCCTCTCCTCACCAGGGCCTTTCACAGAAGCATGTAGCTACACAGTGCAGCGCGAACACTACCTACTTTTCACTGTGGTGTGTACCAAAACATACCTTACACACCACTGCCAGTGATGTGCAGTGTAGACATAGCAACAGAAAATGAGTTATGTCCCTCTTAGGGCAAACCACAAGAAAATGTACTGTAGGGAATAAGTCAGAATTATCTAGTTTTACATACCCCAAGGAACGGGGACAATTCTCCAAACTCTTACAGATCTCACCCTCTGGAAAGTGTGTGGTTTTTATTTCCATGCTGAAGTACGCCTTTTGTTATTTCATCCCATTTCTCTTTAACATAACCACTTGCAGAACTTTAAACCATTTCCTTCTTCCCTGTTGGTGTTTAAACCCAAGCGTTGGCTCCGCAGCTCCCATTGGCTGGGAGGTGGCACCTGCAGGCAGAGGCAGTTGCCTAGCCATGCCTTTGCCTAGGAGCAGCAGGGACAGGTAGCTGCTTACGGGGAGCTGCCCAAGGTGAGTACTGCCTGGATCCGGCACCCCCTCCCACATCCAAACTCCTTCCCTCTTAGTTAACCAGAATTTTTCCACTTACCAGCACCCCCCCATTCCCCTAACATGCCAGATAACAAAACTTTTACTGTATATTTGATAGAAAAGAAATGGTGCACAGCACACAGTTTCAGTGAATGTAAGTGCTAAGGCAGTGTTGGTGGCAATCCAAAGATTATCTGGAGACAGTGCTTTACATTATTAAACTGATCATAATTTAAAGTTATATTTTACATACCTAAGTTAGTTCAACCTGAAAAAAATTAATACTATGTAGGTCTGAACAAATCCCTCCATAGCTATTTAGTCCGTAAGCCACCCATATAAGTGTATTACAGGTAGATTTTCAGGTAGAAGAGTAATTAATCACATTTCTGCCATCCAGATTTTTTAATTCAAGTTAGTAGTTCTGCAGCTGTTAGAACTTTATGATGCAGTCCACCGTATAATCTTGATATTCCTGAGGCTATTAACTGAGGATTTGTTCAGACCTATCTGTGATAGGTGTAAGTTAGTTTTAACACCATTCTCAGAAGTGACTGAAAAAACACAACATACTTGCTTTTTCTGAGTAACAGGTACTGTTTTACATCTGTATATAAGTAAAAAGATTCCATTTGTTACAGTGTGTTCATGTAGTTTACTGTGGCTATCTTTCATATTCCGCTGTTCCAATGGAAATCTAAACTATACACCTCAAATATCTGGGATGTAAAAATAACTTACTGAAAAATGCCAACATGAAGATGCCATCATTGCCAACTCTAAGTTGATCTGCATCACTGAAGTCATCCCGAGGTGGATATTCTTCTTCCTGGATTTATAGTGAAGGAAAGTTAACTTTAGGCTAATGCATCATCTTGTAGATTTAAACTATTAATTGTGATTTTCAAAACATCAGACTCCCATTTGTTGACAGATCTACATAAATGAACCTCAAAAGAACAAACTACTATTAAATCTATTAAGCTATAGACAAATGAAGTTTATTGCTTTACTATGATAAAGCCCAGTTATCAATGAAACTCAAATGAACTTTGGAGAAAGAAACTGGAACACATACATTGGAATTGATATATTCAGTTTAAATTGAGCTACAGACCATTTGAGAGACAAAATGATGTTCAACACCTAGCAGAAAAAAATCCATCCTCAATGTAATTCCACTGTCTTCAGAAGTTGAGTTACACCATGGATGAATTTAGCCCAATGTATTTTAACATATCCTATTCATGTACTCAGTGTAAACAGAAGAAAATAATTGCAGTGTACTTGCCAACCAAATATGTAGACATAATAGCTAATATCCATTTTAATAAATGCATTAGGGCTTCCCGATGTACATTTTGGGAAATTCTAGCATGAACTACTTTTAATAAAAGCTATTTATCCTCATGTAACAGGTAATTATTTTCTTCCAACTTGAGAGGATTCCACTAAGTTGTCAAGGAATTCATATTTTGTATGTTGACTAATATTTACCATATTAGAAATACTTGACATTTTTACTAAAGTTCAAGGGATCATCACATTTTTAGAACCACAAAATTCACTGAGGTTTCTGGTTTTTGTTTTTAAGTAAAGTGTCATCTTTCAACACAACATACTTTATAAACTATACACAAGGATGTTTACTGTAGAGACATTTTTAAATAATTCCCATAGCTATGATCACCATTTTAGCTCCTTATTTCTAAACAGTTTTTATGTAACTACAGTTCAATCACATTTAAATACTGTTGGTGAAGACTGGATTTTAAGGGTCTATTGGAAGCCTCAGATCCCAGCACTAGCAAAAAGTTTGTATTTGTACAGGTTGTGACCTACAAAAATCTAAGACATAATATGTATTAAGATATTTATTTATATGCAAGAGCTAGAAAGTATTTTAATTCATCTTTTTAAAGTGATATCTTCATACAGTTTTCAGTTGTTGGGTTAGAAGAGGGACAACTTACATAAGAACATTTTACACTACCAAAGTAGACTAAACTAAGATAAGTTCCAGCTTTTAAGCTTCCAAATTTAAGTATTTGGAATAAGAAAAGTCAGTTTAATATAGCACACAGTGAAGTACCTAGTTTCTTAAGATGCTAAACTTGCAGGCTTACATAATCCCAAATATATACACACTTATTAAATAATCTAAGTTTAAATAAAATGATTTAAATATAAATGCACTATACCACTATACCATATCCAATCAAACCTAAGTAGTACACATTTTATATGAGAGCTGTCATTTTCTCTGACAAAATATTTTTCTTTTCAAGCCCTAACTACACTGCTTAGGGCTTCCCGATGTACATTTTGGGAAATTCTAGCATGAACTACTGTCATGGGCACAAAATAAGCTCCTGTTACAGTAATGATTGCCATCCTAGACAATCTCATCTGGTAGCACACTTCAAAATAATGTATCAAAGCAAATCAAAAGCTTCACTAACACGGTGCCACCAGGGGGCACAATTTAGATCTTTGCAACTCAACAGGCGCCTGCACCCAACAAGAGCCAATTACAAGTGTTAGGTTTGGGTGTGCACACTGAGGAGTGAGTGTGCTGATGAATCTGAGTGCCAGTCACTCAGTATGCCATATGGTGCAGTGAGGTGTAGATGGGCAGGAATGGGGCATACAGCTGCTGCTGCACCAACCCCATGGGCAAGAGGCAGCTAAAGTCCCCACTAGGCAGAGCCCAAAAGAAGAGATGGTAGTGCTGACAGATTCCAGGTGAGTGGGAAATCCAGGTTGGGCTTCAAAATATGGCCCTAGCAGACCTCTAGCACAACTGTAAACCAGTTCTCAGGATAAGCATCACAGTTTATTTTCTACCTTCTGTAAGAAGTCAAGTCACATACGAGGAGACACCTACAAGATAATGATCCACAAAATTCCTCAGTCATGTTAAAACACTGAAATACCTAATTCTTGCTTTGTTTTAATGATTTAAATGTCTCATCTCAATCTTCGATTTTGATAAGAGGTAAGATGTATACGTAGTTTGGCATTTGTCTTGCCTACACATAGAATTTTAGGTGTCATGATACAGTTAGAGAAAAATATATATATATTTAATTTGATAATTATGAATTTACATGGCAAAAATGCAAAGTTGTAACTAACCAAAAAATAGTGTACAACAGTCCTCTTTAAAGTACCAAAAATATAAATATTTTAAAGCCACTTCATGTAATTTTGGGCACCCAAAAACTGACCCTTTCACTGTTGTTTGATCTTATTCCAGGTCCAATCTTAAACGCTAAACTAGAAACAGCAACTTTCACACAATAAAATTCTTATCCATACATGTGAAATCTGTATTATCTGTTTAGAGGAATTTTAATAGAAGGTTTGAAAATGTGTATTTAAGATGTGTACTTAAGGCTAAGTGCATAAAAGGTGATGCAAAGCTAAAAATAATGATGCCGTTGTTTAAAAGTGGCAAGACAGGCTTCCTCTTGCTGCAAACAGCATAATGGTCAGGAGAGAAAATATAAATTCTTTTAGCTTCTTAAAGAGTCTCTCCCCCCCACCCATCAGCCCTAATTTTATATTAATATTATTTTAGTTCATCTACATTAAGGGGAAAACAGACATATACCAAACTAGCAAGATTATTTATTTGCTTATTTACTGTTTTTAGCCACAGCAAAGTATAAACGTATAATTTTACAAATGAAGTAATATTTCAGCGGGTATGACCAAAAATACGTGTACGTGTACATGTGAGAGAGATGCGCATTGCCCCTTTAGAGTGGAGTCGGCGTACTTAAGCACATTGCCTTTTTAAGTAGATCAGCAAGTTGAGACAGCCCTCGCTGCCAGCACGCTCCCTCCGTCCTGAGCCCTGTCGTGTCCCCTCCCTCCCTGCTCTATGAAAATGGGGTAAGCGAGGGGCAGGAGCAGGGGGGAAGGGGACACCCTGACATTAGCCCCGCTCTTCTCACCCCTCCCCCCCACCGCACAGCAAGCAGGAGGCTCCCAGGAGCAGCTCCAAGGCAGAGGGCAGCAGCAGCAGCACATGGCAGTGGGGGGAGGGACAGTTGAACTGCCGGAAATTGCTAGCCTGCTGGGCGGCTGCTGCACAGGGAACTTAGGGGAGCAGGGAGCTGATGGGGGGCTGCCGGTCCACCCTGATTCCAAGCCCCCACCAGCTAGCTCCAATGGGCTGCTCTTTCTGCAAGCAGTGGACAAAGTAGGCGGCTGCCAAACAACGTTATAAGGGAGCATTGTGCAACTTTAAACGAGTATGCTCCCTAACTGATCAGCAACGTAACAACATTAACCTGGAAGACTAAGTGAGGAGTTATTGTACAGAAAATCTTGTTTTGTATAGTTTTGTTTTAGATGTTTCAGTCTTTCTTGAAAAGTAAATACCCCCAGCCTCCTACTGGTGTTTTTAATGGGGTCTCTGAATTTTTTAATTTTTTGGACATGTGGTGACCTGAACTGAATCCCCATTATTGCTTAATATCTTTTTATAAAGATTTTTTTTTTAAATAGGTGGAAACTGCTACAAACACATAACGTTACATAAGAACGGCTGTACTGGGTCAGACCAAAGGTCCATCTAGCCCAATATCCTGTCTACCGACAGTGGCCAATGCCAGGTGCCCCAGAGGAAGTGAACCTAAGAGGTAATGATCAAGTGATCTCTCTCCTGCCATCCAGCTCCACCCTCTGACAAACAGAGGCAAGGGACACCATTCCTTACCCATCCTGGCTAATAGCCATTAATGGACTTAACCACCATGAATTTATCCAGTTCTCTTTTAAACGCTGTTATAGTTATGTTGATTCAACAGCATTCTATAAAAATTAAAGACCTGTCTCTGCTTCCCAACTGTAAGCCCTTGATGCCTTTAGAGCGCTAAACAAAAGCTTTAATTCACTTAACCCCTTTTATTGTATAGTTCATATAGTGGATTATGCAGCCCAAATAGGATGACCAGACAGCAAATGTGAAAAATCGGGACGGGGGTGGGGAGGTGATAGGAGCCTATATAAGAAAAAGACCCAAAAATCAGGACTGTCCCTATAAAACCGGGACACCTGGTCACTCTAAGCCCGAAAGATTCATACACATTTTTTGTAACTGTTACAGATCTTATGATATACTTGTGACTATACAACTGATTTGTTTTCTAAGACTAGAACTAAAAGATTGTTAATGCATTTTACCTCCTTAAATGTTGCAATCTGGTAAGTATCACAAATACAATAGCATATCCTGTAAACAGAAAGGCACTAACTTTCCAGCATCTTTCATTTTAGTGGCACCTGTTACTGCCACTATGAATAAGGTTCTATCATCAGCTCCATTATGAACGTTTTTCAGGGGTTTATAACTTTCTTGTAACTGAAACTTGGCATGTAGGGTCTACCCTAAGAAAAATTGGCTAGTCAATTAAGAGAGTAGAGTCTTAAGGAACCCGTTTGACAGTTAGCTGGTGCAGTTCTATATAACGCAAATGGTTTTCAGAATAAATTTTTTTAATTGTATTTATAATCCCCTGAAAAAAGGGTTGATATAAATATTAGCATAATTCAAATACAGATTCTAAAATGGCACATATTTAGCATATGCAACAATTCTGAGATTTCAATGGTGATAAGATAATTCTGAAGTGGGTAAGGGAACCCATCATTGTTTACCAGCAGGAAAATTCACAGCAATTTCTAAACTAGATAGAACTGTACCATACCTCTGGTGGACTGAGGAATATTTCATCAAACAGACTCCTAGACTCCCTAAACTGGCCGTGCTAAGCATGTAAAACAAACATAAGACAAAAGAACTAAAGAACAGTGTTAAGAGAAAGCCATTTATTACAGACAAACAAACCATTTCATTATTTTAAATATTCTGTTTTCACTTAAATGACTTTTTAAATGTCACTTAGTTTAGAATTTAAATGTATAATGAAAACCAGGAAAGTGCGATTAGAATCTTTCAAAAGGAATGAACTAACAAGGGGAAACTTGGGGCTGGAGAGGGTGGAAGCGCACATATACCGATATTATATAAAACAGATTACACACAAAAATGCTACATGAAAAACAGTAAGGTTGAAAAGTCAAGCACTCAAAAGTTAGGAAATACCATAATTAAGGTTGCCAGTGCAACATTATCATCCTTAACATGCTAAAACAGGGGTTGGCAACCTCTGGCACGTGGCTTGCCAGGTTAAAGCACCCTGGCGGGCTGGGCCGGTTTGTTTACCTGCCGCGTCCGCAGGTTCGGCCGATTGCGGCTCCCAATGGCCGCGGTTTGCCACTCCAGGCCAATGGAGGTGGCGGGAAGCCACGGCCAGCACATCCCTCAGCCTGCGCCGCTTCCCACAGCCCCCATTGGCCTGGGACGGCAAACCGTGGTCAGTGGGAGCCGCGATCGGCCGAACCTGCAGACTTGGCAGGTAAACAAACGAGCCGCATGCCAGAGGTTGCCGACCCCTGCACTAAAAGAACAAAAATATTTGTTTCAATTTGTCCATTTTTTCTTTGTCAGCAATAAAAAGCAACATACCTCTCTGACTTAAGTTACCTCTTTGCTACCATCAGAAACCAATCATAACATCACAGCACTATCCCAGGAACTGTAATTGTTAACTCAATGAATCTTCTTCCTCCCCTCCCTCCAGATATGTACTAGCTATAGAGTCAAAATCGAACAGAGAATGTGGCTTTTTAAAGTGTTTAGCGAACAGCTGTATTTCAAAGAAAAGCTCTACAGTTCTATAGCACTTCACATCTTCAGAATGCCTTGCAAATATCTAACTATATTTTAAAAGCTATTTAGCATCCAAAAGACATCAACCTTTTTTTATAATCATTGTTATCGAGTGACGTATGGGCCTAAATGCTTTTTAAAACACTACTTTAGAGTACTGTACATTATCAAAATCAACTTCGTTTACAGATTCCCTGAAAGATTTTTAGAGATATTTCACTTACTCTTTGGGCAGCTTCTGCTGCAGCAGCTGCCATTGCTGCAGCTTTGGCTTTCTCCGCTTCATCGTAAGTAGGAAGAGAGGTAGCTACACTATATGGAGGTGGTACAGGGTAAAATTCATTGTGTGTTTCTGTTTCTGTTAAAAACAAAAAATGAGTTTCATGTTTTGTATCTCAGAAAAATATCAACAAGAATCTTAAAGAATGCGCACTAAAGTAACAGCAAGGCTGGTGACATTTAAACTGTACAGTCATTAATTTCAGTCTCTTTGTTCTACAGCAACTTGACCTATAAGTGTTTACAGACATTGTGAGAAGTTTTTCGGTTTTTTATTTATTTATTTTTTTAACGAACAGGAAAGAGTGAATCACAAATTTAAAGATGCCTAGTGCTGCAGCTCAAAAGTAATTAATTTAAAGTTTGACCTAGATACTGCAAAAGGGCAAAGAGTTTTGGAACTAAGATTACATTCTGCTGAAAAGCAAATGCAAGTGTTCCACTCATATGCAAATTATTGTATCTGATGGTGGAAGAAGGTTGCAAAGAAACATCCTAAAAGAAGAGTTTCAGATTCTTTAAGAAAAAAAAAAAAGTAGTGAACTGAGGCCTCTCCTGGTCATGTCACATCTCATCAACTGCAGAGCCCTGCTGCAAACTGCAGCTGGTCTACCGAGGCAGGAAAATTGCTTATTCTTGGAATGGCTCAATTTTGCTAAGTTAGTATGTAAAGTATTGCTTTTAAAAAAGTAACATGAACAACAAATTTTGTTTTAGGACATTTTACTTATATACCAAAGTGTACAAATATTAATACATTGCAAAACCAAGCAATATTAACTAGTGTCTAGTACTTGGCTTCCCTTTATACCCCGGCATCAGCATATAACCGGATTCTGCAGCTGATTAAATGATGCCAGCAGAGGTGCTTCTTTTGCAAATACTTCATATGTGTGGACATTTATTCATGGTATTCACATGGGAAATGTATGCATTGTGGCCCTGGTCCTGCAAACCTGGGGACTATTCTGAATAAGAGCCAAAGATTGACTGTGGAGTTAAAGTACACAGAACTTCAAAAAAAAAAAAAAAAAAAATTAAGGGATATCTTGAGCTAATAATACGCTATTTGCACAGTATGGTAATTTGGGTAGTCAGCACAATTCCAAAAGTTGCCTGGGTTTTGGTTTAAAAAAAAAACCACACAAAAAAGAGAAACATACATCTGTGGGTCACCTTTAATCAAGTAAAAAAAAGAATTAAAAAAAAAAAAAAAAAAGGCGGCATCATATGCCCCCAAATCAGTAGCTGACTCACGATCTCTCTCCAACAGTAATACTACCTAGAGCTGTTATATAATAAAGGAAAAATACCTGAGGTTGCAGCTGCTTCTACAGCAATACTACAATAAGGTGGAGGAGAAACATCTGCTTCAGATAAAGCTGCTGGTTGAGAATTTTGTGCAGTCTCTGTAGAAGTGGATGGCTCCTCAACAGTTGACTCTGGAGGATCATCTTCATTGTGAAGCTTAAAAACACAAAAATTTCAAAACACATTTAGGTAATTCTTTATATACAAGTCAAATGTTGACATTAACCCCTTCAGATGTTACCAAAGAATAGAAATTTAGCACTATTTTTAGGTTATTGGAATAATTTAAAACTTCTGCTAATAAATTCAGGGACTAAGCTAATATACCCAACAGTTAAAATTTAATAGACACAAGAGACTTTTATCGAAGTACTTCTAACAGCAACCTTTCTTAAGCAATCACTTCAAAAGTACCTCAAGGTGTTCAGTACAATTCCATTCCATTTTAAAACCTCCTATGCTATCAAACTGATTCTGATGCTTAAAATGGGTTTCACTGAAACAAAAAGCGTTTTTTTAAAAAGTATTGAAGATCCTAAACCATTAAAGAATATATGGTATGTATGTGTAGATAAACAAAATGAATCCATTTAAAAACAAAACAGATGAACAACTCTTACCCTTTCACTGTATTAATCCAAAGGCAGGTAATACACCCTATTCTGTTTATAGAATTATCTGAGATTTGTACCCATGCATGTTCTGTTTTATGGTCTCCTCAACTCAAATTCTGAGACCGTCTATATTCTTATTAAAGCCCCTGCCTCTACCAATAATCTCTTTCCCCACATACTTTTATAGTAATCAGTTACGGTATTGCAGGATTTCTTTTTTTAAACTTTGTGTTTTAGAGATATTTTACAGTGAAGTATACAAGTAAACATGATCTATAGGAGAAGAATTTGGGTAGGCAAGTATACGGATTTAAAAGAAAAATAAAACAAAACCTCATTTGGCATGATGCTGCACTAACACCCTTAAGTACATAAAATCCTCATGGTTATTTGAGCCAAAACAAATAACCTTCAAAAAATGAAAATCCAATCTAACAAATTCAACAGAAAGGAGCACAAGCTATGGCAGGTAGAAAGTACCGGTATTAGGAAGGCTAAAAGATTTGAAAAGCAAAAAGCTAAGAAAAGAAAACATATGAAATTAAGCATATAAAGACTAGTGGTTTCTTTGGATTAATAGAATTAAGGAAGATAAAGACATTACAGAAAAGATAAGTTATTTCTTTACATCATGCTTCACTATAAGAGATATTGGTGAGATACCGATCTCAGTCTTACTCTGATTAAAAAAGAAAAGATAAAGTGCTATTGGAGATTGATATGTCAAAAGAGGAGGTTGTTGAATAAATCTGGTAAGGGATAAAGTCCCCAAACAGATGGCAAACATTTGGGAGGAACTTTAAAAATAAAACAGATTACCTAATATGACAGAGAGGACCGAAAAGTTGTAAATATTGTCCCAGTGCCTATCATTTTAAAAAAGGTACTAGGAAATATTGTGGGAAATGACAGACCAATAAACTTAGTTCCACTGCAGATACATTGTTTGAAAAGACAGTTACCAAGTAATTATAAAACACCTTGAGAAAAATGATATAAGAAGAAGATAGCATAGTTTCTGTAAAGGAAACAGTTTCTCTAATCTACTAGACATCTTTAAATGTTTCACAAAATAAACTGTATTTTATCTGCTATTTGGACTTTCAAAAAAGTCTTGGTCAAGAATCCCTCACAAGATGTTATTCAAGGAACTAACTATGCATCAGAGGAGAGGTAAAAATACCATCAGGAAGTGGGTAAAACAGAAAATCAGTAGGAATAAGTGATCAACTTTCATTATGACAAAGGGTTAATACTGGGGTACCACAAGGATCTGTTCCAGGACCTGTAGTATCTTATTACTGATCCAGACTAGTGGATGAATGAACATCAATGTGAAAAATATACAGATGACAAAAAATTATTTAGCTTAGTGAAGACTAGAGAAAACTCTGCGGCACTTCAGAAAAACCTAACAATTTAGGCACATGGGTAGCAAACAGACAAAATTCGATCATGACTATCAAGGCAAAGTGGAACAAAAAACAGACTGCACTAATGCAAAACTGCTGGGTTCTGAATTAACTATAAGTCTTCAATAAAACACCCAAATGTTTCTTCTGGAAACAGCTCAAGTGTTGGGATGCCGAACATAGGAAATATGTTTTATAGAAGCTGATGGTACACCTTCATTTGGAATATTATCTGCAGTTCTGGCTACCCTATCTCAAAAAAGAACAAAAATAGAAGAGATCCAAAAGAAAGATGGCAAAGAAAGAGACAAGGAAAAACTCCCATATGAAGAGACTGAAAAGACTGCAGCTGTTTAGTGTAGTGAGGAGGCATAACAGAGGTATACAAAATAATTCTTTGATCATTCAACACATTTACCTTCTCTTGTATTACAACAGCAAGGGGTCATTCTATGAAATTGAAAAACAAGTTATATAAGGCAACACTTAAATAAGCAATGCCTATGGAACTCATTGCCACAAGATATGATGGAGGCCAGAGCTTAGTATGATCAAAAAGATCAGCCAGTTATGTTGGACAGAAAAATCAGAAGGGATATAACCACCCCCACGGTCCAAGACATGAACCAATCTTTAACGGATGACTATTAGGAAGAAGTCCAAGTCTACAGGTTTTTCCATGATCCTTCACCACAGGATTTCTTGGGCCTTCTCTGAAACACCTGATGCTATCATTGGCAGACACAGTATCCTCCTGGACTAAATGATCTGATATGGTATGCCAATTCCTCTTTCTGCTACGTCACTACATTCTGATAAGCTATTTAATAGTAACATTTTCAAAAAAATACATCAGGATACTGCTTTAAAACAGTATTCTGATTTATGCCATTCCATTAGGAGAAAACAGATTTTGTTTATTTTCGCCATCATAACAAGTGAATTGCTGCCAAGCAGTTAAGAAGACTTTCTGTGCTAACCACTGTGTGTCAAGGAGTCTCCTACGACTAATTGAACAACTTGAGGAAAAACTCTCAGTTACCAGATTTTTTTCATGCATTTTAAGTACAGGTTTCGAACAGTAGTATGTTCCTCTCTTTTCATGTTTACAATTTTCTGTTAGTTAAAGGCAGCAGATAATAGAATATCTTTGTTTTCCTAACCTTAATTCAGTTTGCCATCTCTAGCACAAATCAATTTGCTTGACAGCAGTTAACTGACATTCTATGGCAGGTCACATACTTATCAAGATATCTTGCTGACTGTACAAAGCTTTACAGTTAAACAGAGCATGCCTCTATCAGCAGGTTTAGATTCCCCTTGAATTATTTATGCATGACTATATGATGCCTGATTTCCCATCCCCCTTTCAAAGCTGCCACACGCTGCCGGCTCAGGAGGCATCAAGGTCACATTACATGAACTAAATTCTTTGGATTGCTAAATGGATCTTGAGTTAGGTATAACAATGATTCTTCTGAAATCAAAGGTTCAGAGACATATGGAGATCACTGGAGAACAAACAATACAGTCCAAATCATTCATTTCTATCACACACAATTTTTAAACACAAATAGTTTGTTTCTGAATAATTGTAAGTTGTGTTATAAAGAATGTGCATCTCAGACAACTTAAAATTATCAGCCATACTCAATTCCAGGACAGGCTGTTTTTTCAGTGGCAGAATCTGCAATTGGTTCAGTTCTGTTCAATCTTTTAGGATGAAAGGCAGTATATAAAATGCATGATAGGACTATTACCTGTGATTTTCACACTTCACTTCTGATTACCATAACCATGTGTCTTTAAAAAGACAACACTGCATCTCCTTCTATAGTTTATTCCGAACTGAAGTACTCATTTTCTATTTGTGACACATCACTTCCACAGCAACCAGATGTGATGTCAAATGATGTACGACTTCAAATAGAACATTAAACTCACAATATGGCATCTGCTTACTCCTGCAAAAGTCTTCGGAGTGGGGGGTGAAGGAAGAAGAGGAAATGGCTGCAGGTGGCCTGCTTTCCCTTCTCTCCCGCCCCCCCCCCCGCCCCATTATATTTCTAAATCTAAATACAAACCAAAAAAATCTATATCATATACTCTGTCTATACCTTTCATTTTACCTTCAGAAGGTTTTGTGTGTTTTGCATAAATCTTATTACTTGCGTAAGTTGAGTCTGCCTCTCCTCTGTTGTAATGCTGACTTACTGCTGAAAGAACAACAACGCAGTTGAATAAGGATCTCATTCAAATATGTCGAATTCTCAGCTTGTTGAGATAGTGGTGACATTTTGCTGATCTCTTTAAGCACAGTTACATCCCATGACAGTCAAAAATGCAAAGAAACTATACGAGAGAATTGCACATATCCTGTGACACATTCAGCCCAGTTCATCCCTGTTGTTACTTCACTAGAGCTGGCAGTTACTACAGAGATGAATTTCGTCATTGACATTTATTGGTTTCCAGTCACTTAACATATTTTTGCTATCTTCATAACTAATCATGCAGCCATACAGGATGTGGTTGTCACTTGTCAACCCTTTCCTCAAACTATCTGCTTCTATGTGATTTCAAACATTATTTTGTTGTTGTCATAATGTAATACTGTATTTTACCACCTTTGCTAATCTCATGGAGTAGTGGCTTAAAACTGGATTGGCCAACTCTTGGTGCATTTCGGCCACAATGAACTACTAAATACAAACAATTAAAAATAAGATACGGATAATGAGACTATCCTGTTACACTAGATAAATTTTATCCTAAGGGATACTGTGCCATATAACAGTACCAACGACCTTCACATAGGAAATGCTTTACAAGAAATAATTCTCTTTCAAGACAGTCACCACAAAACAGTCTTTCCGAGAGTCTTTTGGGGCTCTTCGGTCTAGCAGACAAAAGGTTTAATAAGATCTAATGGCTGGAAGTTGAAACTACATAAATTGAGACTAGAAATAAGGTGTACATTTTTAACAGTGAGAATAGTTAGCCACAAACAGTTTACTGATTCTCCATCACTGGCAACTTTTAAGTCAAGAATGTATTTGTTTTCAAGAGAGATATTTTAGTTCAAATAGGAAGTAATTCAGGGAGTTCTATGGCCTGTGTTATACAAGAGGTTAGAGCAGATGATCATAACTATCCCTTCTGGCCTTGAAATCTATGAAGCTCCACAGCAACAGCTGCCAACATCAACCAGAACAGCAACTATAGAATTGGGTTCATCTGTCCTGCCTTCTTCATTGTGGACTCCAATGAGACCTGGACTGGGACCTAGATTCCCACCTCCCATCAAGCACTACCTCCTTTTACTATGGTATCACCCAGCACAGACAAACCCTTCAGCTTCATGGTTTCAAGCACAATGGGTAACATCTAAACAAAAACTGGGACGGACTTCCCAGCCTGGGCGGGCAGACAGACACACTCAAACCAGTCTGCTAAAAATAGCAGTGTGGTCACAGCAGCATCAGCTAACTACCTAAGTACATACCCATGATATCAGGGGAGTTTGCACCCAGATGGCTCGCCTGAGCTGCCGCTTGTACCACGATGGCCACAATGCTGTATTCAGCATACTAGCTGGAGCAGAGCTAGCATATCGGTCTACCCATGATGGGAAACACCCTTCCAACTGCAGTGTAGACTATCCCTAACTGACAGGAGTTAGGAAGAAACCTCCCCCTTTGATAGTTTATTTCATAACTGTCCAATGCACTTCCTTCCGAAACATCTAGTACTGTCTACTGTTAGAGACGCCCAGTCTGTTCTACTATGGCAAATCCTATATTCTCATAGTTGTTCTGTTACCAAAGAGAACAATCCAGTATCCAGGGATGTTGGTCTTGGACCTTTCCAAAGCACTAATTCCCTACTAATACACTGATCAAAGAGATCTTTGATAGCTAAAGCATTTCAACAAGTACAGAAAAAACCCTTCACCAAAGCACATCGGCTCCTGCCAAGTTGGTGCATTCACTGCTTTGTGCATATGTATCATGCAACAAAATTATTACTAAATAAAAAGTTGCAAAGTGTATTAAGATGTGTAAAACTGATACACAATCTTTTGGTTCTGGGAGCAGAACTACTAGCTTCAAATGGTTGATGCAAGTTTTCCCCTGATCCCCTCCCCCATCATTCTACAAGTATTTGCCATTACATATATCTGGATTTGGTATGCCTGTGCTGACAGTTTGTTTTTTAGATACTGCTCTGACGGAGGGTATCAGTAGTAGCCAGTACCATTATACCATCATAGGTGCAATGTCTACACAAGCAAGGAAACAGAATAGAAAGCCAGTGCTAGTATTCCACAGCTGTGTAGAAATACCAAATGTGTCAGCTAAGTAAGTATTAGGTGCCATGGAAACTTATCTGTTCTATATACTCCAAAGGGATATTTGACTGAATATGGCTGAAAGTGTGTTGCAACAAAAGCCTTTCTGCTGAAATTAGACTTCCATTAAGTAAATTTCACACAAACAACAGGTGTCACATTGTGATACGCTGTCCTAAAAATCCACGGGGTGTATTAGCACTTAGATAGGGAGAGAGACCATGAAAATAAATTTCAGACATACTCAAATAAGGAGACCCCAATGTCTGTGTGTCTAATAACAATTAAATTTATATCCCATTTTATCCATCCATAAAAGGTGAGGAGGGGAGAGAAAGTCAATATTTAGAAGTAAAGGTCATGTACCCATTCCTTTCTTAAGGTTACTTACTTCTCCTGACAAATACTTTTGCATATCAACATTCAAAATGGATTTTCAGAAAACAATATTTCTAGTCTGAATGACAAGGGCAAATATCTTTAGTTACTATTTTTTCCCCCCTCTTTTCTAACTGTTCCCTTTCCTCTCCTTCACTTTACTCAGAATGACTAACTATAATGGCTAGGAAAGAGACAATGTTAACTCTGGATTGCACCAAAATTCCAATTTCAAGTATCAAACATATCAATATGTTGCTGGGTATCTATCAAGAAATTATAATATATAATTGTCAGACCAATAACTATTCTTTATTGCAAATTCATTCCCATGATCATAATCAATAAATCTGTCAGAGTCAAATAATAAGCCACTATTTTTAATCATTTATATTAAAAAAGGCTGTTTGTGCTGAAACGTCTCATATTTTAATCTGTTTGAAGAAATATTTCTGGTAAATTTGTGGAGTTATGCTGCAATTAAAAAAAGTTTGCAGTTAAAACAAGCTTGCTTTAAAAAAAAAAAAATACGCATTTTATGTTTTCCAGGTAACACAAAATTCACCACCTAGTTGGAACTCAATGAGGGCATATGTCTTTGACAGGTAGAAAATCTGGATAGAATTAAGAAAAATAATTATAAATACCAACTCATTTTAGATGCAGGAGTTCCACATTAAAAAACAATTATGTTTGCCAATAAGCATCTCTATGGTGCTGGGGTTCCAAGTTTCTCTTAGGCTATTACAAGGAAACTTTTGTAAAATAAAGTATCTGGGGGGGGGGGGGGGGAATGGGACAAAACTTTTGTAAAATCCAGAGGATATGGTAGCTTAAGACTGGGGAACACACAGATACTTTGGACTAAACAATTTTGAAAGAACTGGAGTTTGCAAGAGACAAGGTTTGCCTGTATGGGCTTCATTGGTAGCAAACTCTACAGTTAATATTGAGTTCCAGGTTCTATTTTAAACTCGACTTATTTTCCCCCCATCCAAATTAATTTGGGCTGAAGTTTTCAGTGTCTCATCTCAGCCAAAAAATGAAATATTTATTAAGTTTCAGCAAAATTCCCAGAGATGGTGGGGAAAAATACACAGGAGACTTTTTTCCACATCATCTAGGTGACCTTTTGCTTAAGACAATGAGGGATGATATCCAATGTCAAATTTGATTTATTTCATATTCCTCACATAGGATGGAGAAAGAATCCAAGTCTGATTAAAGTTGGTTCATTATTTTAAAATTTCATACACACTTTAAAATGTGTAAGTCTGTACATTACAGCCTTTTCCATGCATTTGGAGCAGGGACCTGAAATTGAGTCCTACACTTCCCAAATGACAGCCTTAAGCAGCGGGCTACTGGCTACTTTGGAGTGGCTCAAGCTCTCAAAAATTTCATCAGAATGGAAACAAATGAAAAAACTTCAAAGTTTTTCACAACAACAGAATGTGTGTTTCCAGCCAGGCCAATTTAGAACCTATTCAGGATTTCCAATCGTTTGTATGTATTATCATGGTCTGAAAATTTACCTGACTCTCCTAGTTAGCCCAAGAACTGTGCCTACTGGCCAGGATGAAAAATATCTAAGCAGTCAAGACCCTTGCAATTTAAAGGAATAAAATTGTGCACCATTTCTTCAGGGGTTTTCAAACTGGGGGTTGGGACCACTCAGAGGGTCGTGAGGTTATTACATGGGGGGTTGCGAGCTGTCAGCCTACACCCCAAATCCCGCTTTGCTTCCAGCATTTATAATGGTCTTAAATATATTAAGAAGTGTTTTTAATTTATAAGGGGTGTTGCACTCAGAGGCTTGCTATGTGAAAGGGGTCACCGGTACAAAAATTTGAGAACCACTGTTGCATATTGTATTTAATGCTAACTGTCAAACTTTGTATTTAGTAACTTAAAAGTGTAACTTATTACATTTCTCATTTTTGTTATCCCCTCTTTTCCATCGTGGCTTCACTCCTCTATTCCTTTCTTTCCTGAAACAGATCTTGGAATCTCTCCCCCGCTCTTTTCCTTAGTGTCTGTTTCTTCTTTTCTTTCTCCACTTCTTTATAGCTGTCTTCCCCCCCCCGGGTCTTACTGTATTGTCTACTTCTGACCTATTTTTTTCTCTCCACTTTTCACTCTCAAATCTCTCAATACTTTACTTTTTAACTCGTTATATACTCTCTCTCTTCCACCTGTCCCCTCACATGCCTTCACATTCATCTACTCAAACATATGCATTTAATGTTTTACCACTTTCCAAACAACCTGAAGACTAAACCTGCTAGTCTGTGAGAAATACAAAATATTGGGATCTTTAGTCTCCAGAATCGGTCCCCACGTAAGAAGCCAACTCCCCTCCCCTCTTAAGTTCCCTCTAAGCTGCACAGCTATGCAGCAAGCTATCAAGGGCCGCGCAGATGCACCTCTCCCCCAGTCCCGGGCTGCTGCGGTGAGAGAGGGCGGGGGAGGGGGGAGTGCAAGTCCTCTCTCCCCGCCGCAGCCCCTGGGGCAGCCTGCACCCCAAACTCCTCATCCCTGGCCCTACCCCAGAGCCCACATACTCACCCCAAACCCCTCATCTCAGGCCCCACCCCAGAGCCTGCACCCCCAGCCAGAGCCCTCACTTCCCCACACTTCAACCCCCGGCCCTAGCCCTGAGCCCCCTCCCACACACCCAAACTGTTGCTGCTGCCCCAGGACCTGCCCAGCTCGGACAACCCCTGAGGCAGCACCGGCCGCTGCAGAAGTCACGGAAAGTCACCAAATCTGTGAATTCCGTGACAGACACACAGCCTTAGACATTTGTAAACAAATCCTCCTTATGCTCTTCAGTGGATCATCTTTGCTGCCTGAAGGTTGGGTTCCCTGAGCAGAACTTCCTGCTACTCCCAACTCCAGCTTACAGCTACCTTGTGTGTTCATACATAATGGTGGTTCTCAACCTATTTACCATTGTAGGCTGCATATGCAGCTCTCTCTGTGTTATGTGGGCGGCATCCACACAATATATATACTACCTGTATGCCAATGAGGTCACAAGGACTGTAGCTGTGTGCTGATTTGGCTACAAGTGGCCCGCGGGCCGCAGGTTGAGAACCAATGATATATAAGAACACCTCATACATGCATGCACACAGTTCAACTTTTGCTAATCTTTGCATACCCAAACTAACGGAGAGGAGGAACTGTTTTTATAAAATGGTCTGTAGATGTTTCAGTATACAGAGTAATAAGGTGGACATTAGATGTAAATTACATATGGGATAAAAATGTACTTTTATTATTTTAAAAATTGATATGTGTGTGTATATATGTGTGTGTGTATTTATTAGCTTAAATCACATGCAAATTTATAACATTTAAATCTTAAATTCTATTATTTAACATGCTAACCTTGAAATGAAAACTACTTATAGAAAAGGTACCTTCCTGAAGCTGCCTTGTGTATGCTTGCTGATGTACACAGAAATAATTGTATGAAGCTATTGCTTAAGGGAAAAAAGGCAAACTGAATTAGCTTCCACCATTCAATTTTCTGACTTTTCAATTACTTGTGTTTCTCGGTTCAATACTTATCAGTAATAGGTAGTTGACTACAGTTACATTGCATGTAGCTTTGTGAGTCTGCGGTGACCTGTACAAAGTACAGCCCTTTCCTAGATCAGAATTATATGCAACCGTGAGTCAAAGATGAGACTCTTCCTTAAAATAAATCTGAAATGAAGTGTGATGACATGGAGATGCTTTTGAATAGTTTAAGATCGGATATGTAATTACTGAAATAGACTAACTTATTCTACTGCCCCAATATGTTTATTATTCACCTATAATACTTGAATGTAATGGGGACTGTTTAGGGAGGCAAAGCAATTGCTCCTCAGATAAGAATATCGCAGCACACACTTGAAAGACAACAGGTGAAACTACCGACTTCCACAATCCTATGTCCTGTCTCCAGCAAATAAACAAGTCTTAATATTTCCAGGCTGGGAGCCTGGAGATCAAAAGGATACTGACCAGCTAAAAGCCCTCTGACAATAGGGGGGTGTTTGTCAGTTGCCAGGGGCTGGAAGCTGTCAGTGACCTCAGACAGCCACATCTCCTGCAGAAGTGTAAACAAGCCTGAGCCTTCCCCAGTTCCAGGGAATGGTAAGCCTTCGAAAGAAGCAAGCATGCAGGCAGAGTGTTTATTATTTTTAAATGTTTTTGCTGAGATATTTTTGTTGTAAGTAAATAATATTTTACTTAGGGCTAGTCTACACTTACCGGGTAGTTCGATGGCTGGCAATCGAAGTTTCGGGTTCGATTTATTGCGTCTGGTCTGGACGCGATAAATCGAACCAGGAAGTGCTCGCCGTCGACTGCGGTACTCCAGCTCAACGAGAGGAGTACCGCGGAGTCGACGGGGAGCCTACCTGCCGCGTGTGGACCGCGTCTGAACCGCGGTAAGTTCGAAGTAAGGTATGTCGAATTCAGCTACGTTATTCACGTAGCTGAATTTGCGTACCTTACTTCGACTTGGGGGGTAAGTGTAGACCAAGCCTTAGAGAAGGATGTTTGGTCACTAGTTACCACTGTCACTGCTGCCAGAGGAAACGGATTTTAGGTGCTGGGCAAACGTCAGACCAGCCGAGGTAATCACAATTGATACCCAGAGGACTACTCCCAGAACCCAGTACAAGAGTGGGGGAAATCACATGATTCTATCCTGAGAAAGGTGACAGCTAGCAGCCTGACGAAGTGCACTCAAGGAGACCAAAAGCAGTCAGAGGTGTGGTTAGCCTAGGAACTGTGACAATCAGTAATGCTAGGAGTACGCAGACTAATGGAGATAACTTTAGTAATGCCTATGCAATAATAAATGTTTGTGACGTTAACTTTAAAAGCCACATATCATTAGACCATTCTATAAGTTCAAAAAAGGCTTCATTTAAAATTAAATTATATTCAAGAACTGATTCCACATTCCATAATGTTCTCATTTAGAAAAAAGTATTGAGACACCAAAGAGCATATTAGAGACCTTTGAAATGCTCACCAATTTCTTAATTTTATACTAAGAACTATAGGACTAGAGTACACAACACTACAGTGAGCCCACCATTCAAGACATTTGGAGAAAAATACACTAGTGCCATGGGTACACCTGTTCTCACTTTCAAGTGACATTGTAAACAAGAAGCAGGCATCAGTATCTCCCATAAATGTAAACAAACTTGTTTGTCTTAGCAAATGACTGAACAAGAAGTAGGACTGAGTGGACTTGTAGGCTCTAAAGTTTTACATAACTGTACTCAAAAACAAAACAATGTAACAACAAAATTCTACATTTGTAAGTTACACTTTCATGATAAAGGGATTGTAATACAGTACTTGGACGTGAACTGAAAAATACTATTTCTTTAGTTTATCATTTTTACAGTGCAAATATTTGTAATAAAAAATATAAAGTGAGACTGTACACTTTGTATTGTGTTGTAATGGAAATCAATATATTTCAAAAAGTAGAAAAACACAAAAATATGTAATAAATTTTGCAAAAAGAACACGAGTACTTGTGGCACCTTAGAGACTAACAAATTTATTTGAGCATAAGCCCACGAAAGGTTATGCTCAAATAAATTTGTTAGTTTCTAAGGTGCCACAAGTACTCCTGTTCTTTTTGCGGATACAGACTAACACGGCTGCTACTCTGAAACCTGTAATAAATTTCAATTGGTATTCAATTGTTTAACAGTGCGATTAATAGAGATTAACTTTTTTAATCACGATTAATTTTTTTTTAAGTTAACTGCAATTAATTGACAGCCTTAGTCAAAACATTAGTATTTCACTGCCCTGAAACATTAATTCTAGCATGTGATGACAGGCTATGAACACTTAAGAAGTGATTCAATACCTCCTTAGTACCACTTCTCTTTTCCTGCTAAACCCATGCTTAAATGATACCTTAAAAAAAAACAAAAAAAACACACACACTTTTGGGAGGTGAACATGCCAATTATTATGAAATATACTAATGACTGCCAAAACCATGTTGTTAATCTGCTCTGGCACACTAAAAATTGTGACATATATTGTACATCAACCTTGTACAAAGGGTCACCAAAATCTACTCATCCAGCTTTTAACACAGGAGAGAGACCAAATAGTATTTTTAAAAAATGCCTGTCAAAAAAAGAAATTAATATACTTCTGAGTGAGCAAGTGAAATTTTGCAAGAACGCTGCACATAGCCTTGTTCTGATTAAGACTGAACAGCTTAATAGTTCCTTAAGCTCACTCTCTTTACTTTCACTCAATTTCTGTGACTAATCAATAGGACCACTCATAAAGTTAAGATACTCATAAGGCTGGTAGAACAGGCCTTGGACAGGTAAGCATGGGGAGTGGGGAGAGGAAGGAAGGTTTTTTTTTGTTGTTTTGTTTTTTTTTTTAAAAGTGGTCTGCTGGCTTGACTTATTTTCCTTAAAATGCATTCACAAATTTTTATTGTGATCCAATTTCTCTAGTGGTCTACTGCTTGCAGTAAGACCATTATTCTACTTTATGAATAAATGTAGTATTATACTATTACAAATATTAATGGCATTACATAATTATATTTAATATTTGTAGAAATATTTATTCACTATATAATCTGTGATTTACAAATAAAAAAGGAGACAGGTCTCTGGCAACCTAAAATGACACAAAAAGAGAGGAATGGGATTGCAAACAGAAAAAAATTGACAGATTTTTGCACATCTTGTTAGGTCCACAACATTCAAAGTTAGTGTTTTATTTTTCTAAATCAGAGTCTTTGCCTGTCCCACGAAGACCTGCACGAAAGACTGATATGGGGTGAGCTAAGACAGAGCAAGGGTTGAGCCACAGGATCCGCTTTTACATGCATCCAGTGCCTAGTATTCCATGTAATTGGTGCAGAGTAGCTGCAAAAAACAAGATCAGTTAAGACTTATGAAATCACTTTCCGCTTCCACTGTAAATCTTAAATCTTAAAGCAATTTATAGAGGTGTAGCCCCATTTCAGATATGGGATTAGTAAAGTAAATAGAAGTTAATTTATTTGCCAATATTCACACAAATCCACTAATCACAAATCCAACCAGAGAAGTCAAATTTGTGTCCGTTTTCACATTTATGAAACGGAAATAGCAGCACTTATTTGTAGGCTTAAAAAGCACTTTATAAAGTAGCACTAATAAGTAGCATCATTTTACAGGTGAGAGGAAAAGATTTAAAAGAGAAAAATTAAGTGACCTGCCCAAGCTTGCATGCACGTGGCGAAGTGCAACATTTAAAATGTGCAATCAATGACATTCACTGCACAGCTAAGTTTGCTCACCCCACATGCACAATACAGCATACTTTCACTCAAATATTGATTAGATGGCCTGTTGGTTTCACACCCAGTGGTTATGCCTATTGCCAAGTTTTTCTAAAACAGTTTAAAAGTTGAGTACAGAGTTAGGGGTAGAGTGTGAAACTCCTAATTATCTTGTCAGAAAATCATTGGAACTTGCACACCTAAATGACTTAGGCATTTCTGAGAATCTCACTTAAGGGCCTAACTTTAGACCTCTGTTTTTAAAATTCTTGCCCTCAATCCCTGGTTTTCCCCTTCCAAATCTGGAAAAAACAGAGTTCATGACAGTTTGCATTTACATTGTGTTTCTTCAATTGAGGATTTAAGAGCATTGCAACACTAGCCGCCACATCTTTCAAAGATCAAGGCCAAGCACAGAGATGCAATACTTTTTTGTTTGAGGTATTAGGGCATAATGGAGCAGACTTGGATCTACCACATCAGAAACCCTGGGTGTAGTCTCAATTCTCCCCAAAACTTCCTTTAACCTTGGGCCACCTCTATCCTCAGTTATTCATCTGCAAAGCGTAGATCACATTATATTTGTCTTCGAGGTGTGAGGCCTTGCTAAATATGGGCTGTGAGCATTCAGCCTTATGAAACCCAGTTACGTTTGTAACTCATGTTCTAGGCTCTGAGCCAGGAGAACACCTTTCCTTATACTGCTGCAATTGCAGTTTCTTACCCCCACGCCATTTTGGTGGGGAAAGTAGCTGTGCAGAATCATTTTCCCTAGATTTGTTCTCTCAATGCTCTCTCTCTCCAAGGCATGAACGCAAGTCTCAATACTAGTGGTGCTCCTTTCACTCAGCACAGAGAAAAGCACAGCTCTGCCCATGAACTTCCTATGGTTGGCTCTGCACATGTACACATGTCCCAAGAACCTCACTAACAACTGGCAAGGGGGTTACAGCAATCTTCTGATTTTGGTATGTACATTCAGGTTCACCAAAGAATACCATGTGAAGTCTCAAATGAAATTCAGTGGGTCACTGTTATTCATATTATTGTGAAATGTATGTACAAATACTATGTAAGGAATTATGTATATATACACTGAAAATGTGACCTTAAAGTCTGTTTTAAGGTATTAGTCACCAGCAAAGGTGCCAAACAGGTTCTATCAGACAAGAAATGTCCATGCAAACTGAATATTGACTGATTCACAACAGGTCTCGCATCACAAACCTTAACTGAATGCAAATGAAGAATTGTGGAGACTTCAAAAAGAATCAAACAGGAAGAAAAGAAAAAACACAGCAGGGGGAGAAAATCCTACCTGGTGGGTGCACTCCAAAGGTTTGCTTTACTATTTGGAGGCAAGACAACACGCTGGCACCCTTCACTCGAGGGGGGTAAGAGGGGGAGGATGACAGTACTTTTGCTTCATGAAAAAGGGGTCTCAACCAGGCATCGTTGAAAACAAGGAAGAGAACTGTGTGATATTAACAAAACAAATATACCTAAGTGCTGTAGTGGTAAGCAAAGTGCTGGTCATGGGGTGAATCTTACAAGCTGGTGTATAGTGTTACTTTGAGAATAGCAGGCCTGGTAATTCTGTGAGTGTTCAGGGGATAAGGGACTGGACGCTGTATGGAATGCTCTGACAACACGGGGCTTGGTGTGTGTCTATCGCTACCAGTACGGAAAGAGTGAGCCCGGAAAGTAGCGCTTTGTGCTGCCAGAGGCTGGTGGTTTCAGCGAGCTGATCCACAGCAGACAGAGACAAGACTGCTTCACACTAAGTGCAGGTTGTGATGAGGTGCCGCAGATGATTCAAAAGGTTCCGCCACAACCTAGCCAAATTTCAAATCTATCACCTAAAGCTGGTGTAAAAATATTGTTGGTTTTTTAAAATGGGAAAATAATTTTTCACCATCAAAAACATCTGATTTTACATAAACAACACACACACCCCAGGGATAAGAACATATCTGCTAAATTTTAGCCCCAAGGGTAGAATAGTGACAAAGTTTAAGCAGCTAAAAATGGAAAAGCCAGTGCAACCTTAACCGTAGGTGTCATTACATGCTCTGTGTATAAGATTCTTTGCTTTGACACACAATTAGTTGATACTTGTAATGTAAATTTCTATTAAAGGAGTTAAAAATAAAAGTATAATAAAATGAGCCAGTAATAAAAATGTTACATTACCTTAATTAACCCATCTTACTAATAAGATGATAAAAGAAATTAAATTTGTTTTAAGCACTGAAGATGACAAACTTATGATAGTCCTTTACAGTTCTTACAACTGAGAAGATGTGACATCTCGGAAAGCCCACAGGAGAAAATAACTTCTAAGTGTTTATATAAATATACTAACAACTTTCAAGTACAGGCTGAGTAAGGGGATATTTTTTCCCCCTCAAACACTGAGACAATCACAATTACCAGAGCAAAAATGGTATTACTTACCCAGAAAACAAGTAATGAGTGAAAAAATGCATAGAACCAGGGCGAATAAAAATCAATGGTTTAAAAAAAAAAATCGGATTTTTTGAGGGAAAAAAACAAAGATGCATTATAGCTCAAAGAGATCATCATGGAATAGGGATTATAAACTCTAATTCTATAGTATGAGACAATATATTCACATAATGTCTGTAATAAGAGGAGGCCCTGAGATATAAACCTTGGTATCAGAGGCCTGGTATGAGGCCTAAGGCCTGAACTAAAGTAATGGTCAAGACTTTGCTAACATAAAGCAGTTAAGCTGTGAGCCAGAGGCAGGCCCTGCTCACAGACACTGGCAAGGAAAGGGCTGATGCTGCAAAAAGAGACATACCTAAAAGGTACTGGACACCAGATAACAGAACATACACTATACCGGAACATTCCACAGATAACATGGAACAGGCCGACCCATCCCAACGACAGGGGCAAAAGGGTAAAATGATGGATAGATTTGTTTTGATCGAACCAACATGTACAAGGTGAGAGGCGGCACCTTACTACATAGAGGGGTTGTACCTTGCTACGTAGAGGGGTTGCACCTCAATACGTCAGGAGTGATGTGTAACTTGTTTGTACCTGTGTATAAGAATGTATCCCTGGGGTGGTGTCTTTGTCCGGCCACGGGGGCAGTGGAAAGTCCCGCCACTGAGCCGGGTCCTTGCCAAGAGGCACTTTCTCGTAGTATGCCCTGAGTTAGGCTAAGAAACCTACAGGGAACTGCAATTGTGTCCAAGGTCGCAATAAACCTAGTCGACATGACTTTGCATCTTACTAGACTCTGTGGTTATTGGGGGTTCTCTTCGGGTGTGCTGTGTCAGCTATTTGCGCAAAGCTGGGGCAGCACACAGAGGGAACACACGCATACAGCCAAGCGATATCAACATAGGAGAAAGCAGAGCACCACACCGGTAGCATCTGACAACAATGTCTAAGAAAAGTTTTGTAAATGAGTTCCAGTAGTTCATGGATTAGGGACCCAACCGTATGGGGTTCCAGGGGCTTCTTTATAGAAGATTTAGGTTAATCTTTCTATCTACCCAATGTGACTCAGTGCTCAGTCTAGAACTGTGGTTCTCAAAACCAGTTCGCCGCTTGTTCACGGCCAATGGGGGCTGCGGGAAGGGCGGCAGCATATCCCTCGGCTCGCGACGCTTCCCGCAGCCCCCATTGGCCTGGAGCGGAGAACCGCGGCCAGTGGGAGCCACGATCGGCCGAACCTGCGGACGTGGCAGGTAAACAAACCGGCCCGGCCTGCCAGAGGCTTTCCCTGAACAAGCGGCGGACCGGCTTTGAGAACCACTGGTCTAGAAGATACCGTCAGAGATACTTAGTTTTGCAGTTCTCAGACTGTGGATTTGTCTCTCCAGAGATAACATGCTCAGGAGGAAGCTGGGTTGAAGATGATGAGAGGAACATGTCTGAACATGCAGGATCTCCAGGTTGGTAAACTTTTTTATTTCATACTTCTTTCTTAAGGACTGCCTATCTTCCTTCTGGACTATTCTTGAATTCTCATGTTTGAGCAAAAAATATAGTTGTTACTCTATAGTACTATCATTTTAGATGCAGTTGTGATAAAAAATAAATAGCTGAAATAGGCAGATCTTCCTTTTACAATTTCACCTTTAAAGTAATACTGAGTGTCAGTGAATGCAATGAGTAATACTAAATGAGCAGTACGGTAATAATAATTAAATAACTGCATTGACTTATTTTGTTTAGGAGAATCCAGCCTCAACATACAGGATTTTGAAGACTATCCACTTTCAAGATCACCATCATTTTCTATAGTTTCAGAGTTATCTGCCAATGATAGCATTTCAGTCACATCATGTATGTCACATAGCCACAGTATATCACCTGTAGCAAAAAAACCCAAAACACTCCCACCATCATATAGAAGTTTGTGATAAGAACCAGATTACAAAAAAGAGGTAATTGATGGAAAAATTGCCCAGTTTGTTTATGCAACACACTCTCCTTTCCGTATGATTGAAAACCTACACTTCATTAACATGGTTCAGTCATTAAGACCAGGATACAGTCCCACGCAACAGAGCATATGTCACAGGCAAATTGCTGGATAAAGTATATGAAAGAGAAATTGAGTAGTGTGCAAAAGGTCTAGAGCAGAGGTGGGCAAACTTTTTGGCCCAAGGGGCACATCTGGGTATGGAAATTGTATGGTGGGCTATGAATGCTCATGGAATTGGGGGTTAGGGTGCAGGAAGGGGTGAGAGCTTTGGCTGGGGGTGTTGGTTCTAGGGTGGGGCTGGGGATGAGTTGGGGGTGCAGGAGGGTGCTTCAGGCTGGGACCGAGGGGTTCGGAGGGCAGGACGGGGATCATAGCTGGGGCAGAGTGTTGGGCCTAATCTGATGACAGTTTGTTAACAAAATCAACAAACACAGTAACTCCTCACTTAACATTGTAGTTATGTTCCTGAAAAATGTGACTAACTGAAACTATGTTAAGAGAATCCAATTTCCCCATAAGAATGAAAGTAAATGGGAGGGTTTTGTTCCAGGGAATTTTTTTTTTTTTGGCCATACAGTACAGTACTATAGTTGGGAGGTGCCCCCGCCTTACCCCACACAGGCACAGCCCACTGGCACTGGAGACAATGAGGCAGGCAAGGAGGCTGAAGGTGCTGTAAGCTAGGAGAAGCACGTTGCGCAGCTTCCCCTACTCTGCAAGCACCAGGGACGTGGGGGGGGGACCTCAACCCTCGGCCCGCCCACGCCACCCCTTCCCCCAAACCCCCACCCTTAACCCGCCTCTTCTTCCCCTCCCCCCCTTTACTCTGCACACAATCCTCCCCCTCCCTCCTGAATGCTGCAAGCCAGCTGACTGCTGTGGGCAGGGGGGAGGTGCGCCGAGTCCTCGCTCCTGCCCACTCCCTCCTGCCCATGGCAATTAGCTGGCTTGCGGCGTTCGGGAGGCAGGGGGAGCCTCCATGCCGAGTCCTGCTTCTTCCCCCTGCCTCCTGAACACCGCAAGCCAGTTGATTGCTGCGGGCAGGAGGCGGGGGGAAGAGGGGTAAGGGGCTGATTCGCGGGGTGTGCCAGCGGGTGGGAGGCACGGGGGGGGCATAGGGGAGCTGATAGGTGGGCTGCCAACTGAGGACAAAGCAGGCAGCCAAACTGTTATAGCAAAGCATTGCACAACTTTAAATGGAGCATGTTCTATAATTGAGCAGGGACATAAGATCGAAACAACATTAAGTGAGAGGACGTTAAGTGGAGAGTTACTGTAGATGGCACTGTCACAGCCAAAGTTCTCAACATTGGGCTTAAGAGAAATGTTGAACACATGCTGAGTACCCTGAAGCCTATTTCTGTAGCCTTGAACAAAATGCAGGGAAATAGCTGTTTTATTGCTGACACTGTTGAAATTTGGAAGGAACTGAGTGAGACTGACGGCTGGGTCACAGAGACCCCCTTGGGACTGCCATCTGATGTGCTGAGACTACCTCTGAGCCCGTTTTCCCTGCCAGCTTGGGACTTCAGTACCTTAATTAACAATTTTAAAATCAGGTTTGTTTTTGTTAAACTTGAATGTTTAACTAAATTAAAAAAAATTCATATGCTTGTTTTGTTAAAATATTATGTTTGCTGTTGAAGAAAAAAAATCCAGAATACATAACGTTGTTGTTTCAGTTAAATAAAACAATTTAAATGTCTGTCTGGTGATGTTCGCCTCCTAATACAGCAGGACAAGAAAATCCTCCAAATATTAAAAATTAACCTGTTGAATTGGAGCTAGTTTACCTCCCAAGGACTTCATAAAATCTGCTTCAATTTCCTTTGGTAAATGAAACAACCAAACAATCATTCATTTTCTGATATAGCTGTAAAACTAATCTGAAAAGTTTTCAAAATAAATCACTTAAAAAATATATAGTGTGTACCTTCTAAAAATGAAACCTACATCTGTGAGTTGTGAAGAATATGTATTAAGGTTATAACAACCATCAAGAATGCACTTTTATGCAGAAATCCATGATTAAATCGAGTCTTCCTGACTAGTGATTTCAATCATGATTTAAATCAATTTGATTTCAATCAAATCCACCCTGCATAGAACCATTACCTTTGAAAAAATACTAATAATTGAGAAAATATATGCTATGTCACAATGTTACACTTTACCATTTTTAGCCGACGGGTTTGCCAGTCAGTATTAAGAATTCTTAATCACCAGAAAATAATTTGGAAGAAGAATAATTCAAGCCTTTGACAATTATTCACTGGCGTTACTCTTTTAGGTGCATTCAGACCTGACTGTGACATATTAGACTGTAAGCTGTTTGGGGCAGGAACTGTCTTTTTGTTCTGCATTTGTACATCTAGCACAAGGGATACTGGTCCATGACTGGGATTTCTAGGCGCTACGATAATACCAAAAATAAGGTATGATGCAAACATAAGAAAGTAGTTGACCTTATCTTTCACAATGACCCAAGGCATACATTGGCTTGTTAATGAACAGATCAGCAATTCAAAAAGGAACTGGAGGTCAATGAGCACTTGCACTTCACAATAAAGTTTGGGGAACATGAAGGTGAGAAACCCAGAACAGTGGAGGAACTCAGATTTATTTTGCTTCTTCGTTTATATTGCTCAATTTACTGGATTAGTCAAAGTAAAAGTGTACCACTCCATTTTGCCTGATCTGTCAGGTGTACATGGCCAAGCTAAGACATGTATTACCTCACGAACGTAAACTAATATAAGTTTACCACGTATATAAAAACATGTAGTTTAATTTTAGCCTGCAAATGAAATTATGTACACATAGAATCTGCTGTTTATATATATATTTTTAAAAGATTTAAAACAGCAGCACCCTATCTGAGGTTATATCAAGAGGAAATCTGATAGCTATCTTCCTTCATTCACTAATGAAAGGGTAAAAAACTGATTAAAGTTACTCAAATGAAAATGTACCTACTCGGGACATTAAACAAAACAAAAAAAAAAATGCTTTTACTTGCAGCTGAAAGTATTGTCCATTCATGATTACATCAACTTATTTTCTCATTTTTAAAAAGTTACTCTATATTTCAGTACAGTACTAAATTCCAGACTGAGCTAGTATGCAAGAGGCCTGTTCTTTGAGGGTACAGCTCATCTCACTATATTGGTTCTTCTGTGCTATATAACATGGAGCTTAAGGAGGACAAAGTCTTGCACAAGCCCACTGCATTGAAAAAAATTTTAACCTTCAATGGACAGTGGATTTATACTCATTAAAAATGTCAGTATGACTGTCTTAGGCATTACAGTGAAGACAGTAAAGGTTGTCACTGGGATGTGGCAATGTTTCATTGTTTTTAAACAGATGTTTAAAAGCAAAACACTACCTTCAATTTTCGGTACAGCGGACACTCAATAGTAGCAACATATGGTGCCCCTTAGCTATGTTGCTCCTAAGTGGCTGTTGCTGTTATTGGGGGGGGCGGGGGCATCAATAACTCTACAGTAGGGAAAAGTGTTCCCAGAGGAAATGTTGCTCATAAGCAGTGATTGCTCTTGCTTGTTTGCAGCAACACCTTGTATCTACTGTATCACAATTGCTTCAATGGGGGGAAAAAACCAAACAATGAAATATCGTTATATAATTAGTTTGATCTATTCAGTGATACCAGTCATCAGAAGGTTCTCCAAGATTAACAGGATCAGAATTTCTAATGTAAACAATCTCAGTCTCTCTCGCTACATACATCATAAAGCAATAAAAATGGAAAGCCAATATCTTTGTCTGTCAGTCAAATTTTAGGCTCAGTGCCATGGGGAGCCGGGGTGAGGGAGGGAAAAAAGAGGAGACTTGACTAAAGCTTTTTCCAAGTTTCCTGAGTAGGTTCAATTTAATTTGAATGCATGCATGGTGACAACTGAAGAAGCTGAACTGACTTTGATGTATTTTATTATTTCTAGCATGTGGTACTTTAATTAGTTGCAAATATAGCCAGAGTTTGCACTGGATGCATGTTTTATAAACCAAAACCCTACAAGCACTGAACATACTGTAATGATACAGAAAAATGCACAATTTCACAGAATGGAAAAGATGACTGAGAAAATTTAGCATGTGAAGAAGTATGAAAGAAAGTTTGTTTAGATTGATATCACAAATAACTGTGCATCACAATGTATAACCGCATGTAAAGCAAAAGAACAATATTTTTTATCTTTTAATGCACTATGTACGGTGTTAGGTTTTCTAAATCACACTTGCCTCTACTGTAACATCAAGAGGTCCAGACACATGTACCTTGCAGAACAATGATTTACATTTATACAATGACTTTACATTTTCTAAATAACTTATCTATCTTGATTAGAGAGTAATGAATGTGTCTACCACTAGGGTAAAACACAGCAATCATTGGTAGCCTACACCCTGCATAGCATCCTGTACTTAGAGCCTGACATCACACACACACCCGTGACCTAGCAGCCAGAGCATCATCCCTAATTTCCATATGTGGTTTTATGTGACTCAGAGATGGCAGATTGCAACAGGTTTTATAAGCTAAATGGGACCTTCCTAATAGAGGGTTATTGTTTGGTTACATCTCCTGGCTTTCCACTGTGTGTGTTGCAAGTGGGAAGGGATGTTCATCAGGGACCACTGAACCTCATAACTGAGGGGTGCTCATGGGAAGGCAGGGGGTGTGTAACTGTACATGAACATGGTTGATTTACTCATAGCTGAAGAGGAAGGCAGAATGAACCACGTTACTTTGCCTTGGGTCCCACAATAACGTCGTTCTGGATCTTATGGCAACTCTTCAGTACAGAAAAAACATTGCTTGCCGAAAAATAATCAAGGACCTTAGTCAAGTACTATGGGTAAAATTTTTAAAGATTCCTTAAGCGACTTAAGCACTTGTGTCCCACTGACTTTCAATAGGACTTAGGTGCTTTTGAAAATTTTACTCTGGAATTTATTAGTAATGCAAAACAACATATTTCCTAGAAAGGCACAAACATGAACGCTATCCCAAACTTTAAAACTTAATGGTTTACAAGTTTCTATAAGGGCTGTCGATTAATCGCAGTTTAATTGCACTGTTAAACAGAAAACCAATTGAAATTTATTAAATAATGTGGATGTTTTTCTACATTTTCATATATATTGTATTGTGTGTTGTAACTGAAATCAAAGTATAGATTATTTTTATTACAAATATTTGCACTGTATAGAGGATCAATGAGATAGTATTTTTCAATTCACCTCATACAAGTACTATAGTGCAATCTCTTGGTCATGAAAAATTCAACTTACAAATATTGATTGTTTTTGGTCACATAACTACACTCAAAAACAAAATAATGTAAAACTTCAGAGCCTACTGGTTTACTCAGTCCTACTTCTTGTTCAGCCAATCACTAAGATAAACAAGTTTGTTTACATTTACAGGAGATAATCCTGCCCTCTTCTTATTTACGTCACCTGAAAGTGAGAACAGGCGTTTCATGGCACTGTTGTAGCTGGCATCACCAGGTATTTACTTGCCAGATGTGCTAAAGATTTATATGTCCCTTCATGCTTCAGCCACCATTCCTGAGGACATGCTTCCATGCTGATGATGCTCATTAAAAAAAATAATGCATTAATTAAAATTTGTGACTGAACTCCTGGGGGGAGAATTGTACATCTCCTGCTCTGTTTTACTCGCATTTTGCCATATATTTCATGTTATAGCAGTCTTGGATGATGACCCAGCACATGTTGTTCGTTTTAAGAACATTTTCACTGCAGATTTCACAAAACACAAAGAAGGTACCAATGTGAAATTTCTAAAGATAGCTACAGCACTCAACCCAAGGTTTAAGAACCTGAAGTACCTTCCAAAATCTGAGAGAGACGAGGAGTGGAGCATGATTTCAGAAGTCTTAAAAGACCAACAGTCCGATATGGAAACTACAGAACCCAAAACACCAAAAAAGAAAAATCAACCTTCTACTGGTGGCATCTGACTCAGATAATGAAAACGAACATGCGACAGTCTGCACTGCTTTGGATTGTTATCGAGCAGAACCTGTCATCAGCATGGATGCATGTCCCCTGGAATGGTGGTTGAAGCGTGAAAGGACATATGAATCTTTAGCGCACCTGGCAAGCAAATACCTGGCGACGCCAGCTACAACTGTGCCATGAGAATGCCTGTTCTCACTTTCAGGTGACATTGTAAACAAGAAGCGGGCAACATTATCTCCTGCAAATGTAAACAAACTTGTTTGTCTGAGCGATTGGCTGAACAAGAAGTAGGACTGAGTGGACTTGGAGGCTCTAAAGTTTCACATTGTTTTATTTTTGAGTGCATTTTTTTTTTAATATAATTCGACATTTGTAAGTTCAACTTTCATGATAAAGAGATTGCACTACAGTACCTGAATTAGGTGAATTGAAATATACTATTTCTTTAGTTTTTTTAAGGTGAAAATACTTGCAATCAAAAAAATATAAAGTGAGCACTGTACACTTAGTATTCTGTGTTGTAATTGAAATCAATATATTTGAAAAACGTAGAAAACATCCAAAAATATTTAAATGGTATTCTATTATGGTTTAATCGCGCCATTAATTTTTTTTTAATTGCACGATTAATGGCAATTAATTTTTTTAATTGCTTGACAGCCCTAGCTTCTATATATTTGCAGTTAACTACTCTATTGCTACTGTTCTACTCCAATAGGGACCAACATATCAATTTAAATAAATAAATAAATAAATAAATAATAAAAACAGATTTTTCTGCAGACATGCTTGAATAAAAAAATTAAAACAATTAGACACCAGAATAATACTATCCAAATTAAGGAAGAAAACGAGCATACAAATAAGAAGTTTTGGGAAAACTGATTACTGAAGAAATTTCTCTCTGCTGTTATCAACCCTAGTGGAATTGTGTCTCCCTTCAATTACCTGACAATGAACCGAGCAGGAAAAAGGAGACAAAGGGGCGAAACAGGAAAGGGCATAGCAGCACTGTTCACGTTCATGAGATTTTCGAATTGTAAAGCACTTGAACTAATAAGACTTCAGTTTACAAGTTACTGAGGGAAAAAGGAAGAAAGTATGAAAAAAGGGTGACAATTGGCTGAGGTCATATCCCCATAGGATGAGGATGACAAAATTCTACCCAGTTGTTCACAGCACAGCAGAAGTGCAACAGAAAAGGAGGTATAGAGAGCATTACCAATCACACATGTCCTAGGAGAGAGAAAGTTACATAACACTCTGATCTACTTATGGGTCTTAGTTTGCAACTCTCCCCCTCCCCTGATGTATTTGCAAATACAACCATTAAAACACTGCAATTTAACATTTTAAAAATATATTTGAATTTTTATCCAAAAATGGTAGAGAAAGTTTTGTTCTTTTAATATTTTGAATCTTCAATAAATTCTGTCAAAGAAATAAAGCAAGGAAATGTTGGAGTCAAAGTTCTTACGCAGAACAGTGTGTGTTGAGTTAAAATTTTAACGTAATGTTCATTAAACTGAACAAACATGATCTTTTTGAAAAACTTTTTACCGGAAGTTGATGATCTACTTCCTCAAAAGCCATAAAAGTATTAATTATTCAGTCAACAATAGTAGGAGAATTAATTCATCATCCTGATGTATTTACCAGAAAAGATATCCTGGAGTCACAGCAAGAGGAAAGGTTGGGGAGAAAACAGCTCAAAGAGCTGGAGAGGGAGAAAAGAAAAGAAATCCATATTTGCTATTATCATACCAGAAAAAAAGATACACACAATGCAGTTATGGTACTGGTTGGATTTAATGAGCTTAGCAATAGGGAGTGGGAGGCTCACAAAACCAAGTATTAGAAATGCCTATTACCATCTTCAAAATAAGATTATGTGCTGTCATGGCAAGGTGCTAATATTGTACAGTGAATCTAAAACAGTTTTGGTTCTTCCACCCTTTGGAGCCATTACAGTATGTACACAATTGTATGAGAATCCAGTTGATAGTGTCAGGTCTGCATGCTGATGGACAGGATAAAATATGACTGAAACAGTCATGGTCCTTCCTATGATACAATAGACCTTTCAAAATGAGCTCTTGTTGGCATATACTGCAAGTTAAGCATGTTAGTCTCACTGTGACCTAATCCAAGTTCAGTGCACACTATTTTAATGTAAAAAAGTTGAATGAAGTTAATAGCAAATATTGCTATAATTACAAAATTCATTTACATTAACCTTTATGTAGTCATTTTCAGGTAATTTATGTGGTGAGCTATTTGAACTACGTCTTGCGTTTATTTCAAGTTCACTTCTAGGAACTCCACCCAAAAGGGCACTCATCCAAAAATCTGGGCACTTTATTCATATTTAAAAAACAAAAGGACATGCAAAACAAGCTGACTAATGCTTCTTCCTTCCATCATACACACATCAATCAAATGAATTAAAAATTTTATTAAGATGATGTTAAAAAAAAGTGAACAGAGTTTGAGCATAGAAGTTTCTGGTTATCAGGGAATAACGTACAGATTATCGAGGGTGCAAAGTTTGGTTTAAGATCAGGTGGCATAAGGAATACATAATCTGCAATATCCCCGATTGGGGGTAAAAGGTTGATGGGTCAAAGTACAGGTATTGAGATATGAGGGTATGAAGTTCATAGAGTGGCTATGTTCGGGTGTGGGGTATAATGAGTGGATATGATGATGAGGATGGATTGACCCTCATTTGGTGATATTTAATGTTCAGCGAGTTTATGGTACCAATTCATATGATCCAACGGAGAAGGTAACTTGGTCCCTTTCTCGTAGTGGGAGAACGATGTCACTCTGGCTTAATACAACTTCAAACTCCTACCATACGAATTACACTTTCAACAACTTCCGCCCTCTGCCAATTCTGCTCAGATGGGCTTTACAGTATGCCAAGAAGGTTGTTTCAGACCTTGGAGCAATGGGGTATTTCAGAAGGAAGGTGCCAATATGAAGAACTCTCTACCAGCAGCCCTCTCCCCTTTTTATAACTAGGTGGATCAAAATGCAAGGCCTTTGTTGAATATAAAAAAAGGCCATAGTGGGTCAAACCAAAGGTCCATTTAGTCAAGTAGCCGGTCTTCTGACAGTGGCCCATGCTAGACCAATTAATTCCCTTTGACACAATAGGGCAATCATCAAGTGATCCAACCCAACATCCAGTCCCAGCATCAAAGGCTTAGGGACATTCAGAGCAGGATATTGCCCCCCGACCATCTTGGCTAATAGCCATTGATGGACCTATCCTCCATGAACTCATGTAATTCTTTTTTTAATCCAGTTATAGTTTTGGCCTTCACGACATCCCCTGGCAACAAGTTCCACAGGTTGACCGTGCATTGTGTAAAGACTTCCTTTTGTTTGTTTTAAACCTGCTGTCTGTTAGTTTCACTGGGTAATCCCTGGTTCTTATGTTACATGGAGGGGTAACTAACACTTCATTATTCACTTTTTCCACACCATTCGTGATTTTAGACCTCTATGATATACCCCCCCTTAGTCCTTTCTTTTCCAAGAAGAATAGTCCCAGTCTTTTTAATCTCTCCTCATATGCATTGCAACTTTAGTAATACAGCAAAGAGAGAGAGTTTCTCAGGTAGGCAGTTCCAAAAGAGTTTAATGTTCTATAGGTCAAAGATAAAACCTTGAATTCCACCTGAAAACCAAGAGGCAGCCAGTGCAAATCAAAGAGCATTGTTAACGTAGTTGCCTCTTGGTTGCAGTGTATTTAAGCAAGCAGGCTGCCATAATTTGGGCCATTTCAAATTCTTTAGAATGATTTAAGGTGTAGCCATGGAATACACTGCAATAATCCAATCTCGATGTGACAAAGGCATCAATCACAGAAGCAAGGGCTATGTCAGAAAGAAACAGACTACTGGCAAAGTACAGATGGTAAAAACGTTCCAGGACACTGCTGCAGTATGATTATTCAAGAGCAGATGGGGATCCAGCACTGTCCCCAGTTTAAGCACTCAAGTAACACGTGAAAGACACCCCATCTATCAAAGGGAGAGTTAACAACTACCCCATTGTGGGTTCTGAACAAATAGTTTTTTAGGATTCTAAAAAAGTTATCTCAACACAAATACCTACATTTATTTTGAATTGCAAACAATGCAGCAGAAATGTTTACATCCAAATAGGTTCTGAGCTCCAGAAAGACTAGGAAATTGACTAAATTTAAGTGAAACTGACTAGTTTGTTTTCATTATTTACTTCTGAGTTTGGACAACAAGTGAGTTAGTTACAATTAATATTAATAAAATATAATTATGACTCATCAAACAAATTAACCTTTTTTAACATTATGGTCCTTTAAAAATATGATTAAAAGCCACAAAAAATAAGGAAGTTATTGGGTAAGGCTAAAACTTCAGGCTTGCTCTTACTCACTCTTGCGACTATTGCTGAGCCTACATTTTACAAACGTAGCGTATGTGATGTTAAATATAAGTACTGGGACTAGACACAATACAATCAATTCAGGATGGAGTGTCACCACTGACAATGTACTGTTTTGGGGAAGGGAAAAACAACACAGTGAGAAAGGTATATTTAATCTAGAAGCAACTGAACGTGATTCTTTGAAAATCTGGAGAATAGTTCTCCCAATGAGACTATATACAACAAATTATATCCCCAAACCAGGTAACTACAGATTGCCCAGAAAAGGATTTAAGAAAAGAAACACAGATTCACTCCAGCCCACATATGAAGGAAGGAAGGCCGGACTGGGGAAATTCCCCTGCCCCTTTTCCTTTCCCTTCCATGTTTTCAATGCCGGGCAGATGTAAAAATAAGTCATTAATTTAAGATTCACTCCTTTGGATAAATCTTTGTCGAGCAATGATTGGAGACATTGGTCTGTGATTTAACTTTCAGAAGCGCTGAAGCCACCCTCCCCTTCCCCCACAACTCTCCAAAAATCAGGCTGTTCAGGGGCCAGGAGGAGGGTTGGGCGAGGACGACCTACGTGCCAGGCACTCGGCCGCCGGGGCACGAGAGGGGATCAAGGTTAAGCGCTGCGGAGCCATTTCGCTAAGGCCTCCAAGCGTCCCACCCTCGCGGAAGCTGTGAAGTAACCACCCCTGACCCCGATACAGCCACCACAACAAGCCGGGCTCCCCGGCTCCCCTCCCGCGTCAGCGTCCCGGCAGCAAAACAACACAGCAACGAGACTGACCCAGGCCGGCTCCTCCGTGACAGCCATGGGGCGGAAGCTCCACGTCCCTCCACACCCGGGGCAGAGAGGCTCGGGCGGGATCCGAGCTCCCCGGCTCCGGCCACAGGCCCCGCAGCCGGGGAAGTGGCCGCGGTGAGCTCCCCCCGCGCCGGCTCCGCAGAGCCGCCTGGGCCGCAGCGGGGATCCCCGCGCGGCGGAAGGAGCCGGCCCGGCCACTCACCACTTGGTAGCGGCTGGCGGGCTGGTGGTGATCCATCCCGGCCGCCCGCGGACAGACAGTGGCGCGGCCCAACCCCGGCTCCTCCGCGCCCGCTCGCTGGCTCGTTCTCCCCTCGCGGCTACCGCCCTGCTTCAGCGGCTGGGCCCTGCCTTTCCCCACCGGATGCGGCTGCCTCTGAACCGGAGCCGGCCTCCTCGCTCCGTCACCGCCCGCCCCGGACTCGGACCCGCCTCCCGGGGGTGGGGCGCGCCAGCCACTTCCCTGCGGAGGAGCACGAAGGTGAGGGCGTCGCCCGTGACGTACATAATAAAGCGGGGGGGTGCACGTCGGGGCCCAGCCCGTGTTACACACCAACACACCTGTGCACCTCACACCCCTGTACCCGGCGGGCCCCTCACAAGCCCCCTGTGCCCTTCCCAGTCCCTTACACGCCCCTGGGCGCCCCCTTACGCACACACCCCACTGGGCCCCAGGCCAGCTCCCATTGTAGGACTGATTTCTTTCCCTTAACTTCTCTAAAAGAAAGCCCTGTTCCAGACATTTTAACTTTTACATCTTACCCCAGCGTAGGATTCTTCTGGGATGTCTGCTTTTAAAAATAATAATAATAATAATAATAAAAAAAACAGAAGAGGAGTTTTAAATTGATGTTTTGAAAATTGTATCTGAACTTCACTTTTGACATTTTTTCTAACTCTTTTGTAGGGCTGTCAAGCAATTAAAAAAATAATCGTGATTAACTGCACTGTTAAACAATAATAAAATACCATTTATTTAAATATTTTTGGATGTTTTCTACATTTTCAAATATAATTACCAGTATTTCAATTCAACACAGAATAAAAAGTGTACAGTGCTCACTTTATATTTATTTTTTATTACAAGTATTTGCACTGTAAAAAAAATAAAAGAAATAGTATTTTTCAATTCACCTAATACAAGTACTGTAGTACAATCTCTTTATCATGAAAGTTGAACTTACAAATGTAGAATTATGTAAAAAACTGCATTCAAAAATAAAACAATGTAAAATTTTAGAGCCTGCAAGTCCACTCAGTCCTACTTCTTGTTCAGCCAATCACTCAGACAAACAAGTTTGTTTGCATTTGCAGGAGATAATGTTGCCCGCTTCTTGTTTACAATGTCACCTGAAAGTGAGAACAGGCATTCTCATGGCACGGTTGCAGCTGGTGTCGCCAGGTATTTACGTGCCAGATGCGCTAAAGATTCATATGTCCCTTCATCCTTTAACCACCATTCCAGGGGACATGCATCCATGCTGATGACGGGTTCCGCTTGATAACAATCCAAAGCAGTGCAGACTGTTGCACGTTCATTTTCATTATCTGAGTCGATGTCACCAGCAGAAGGTTGATTTTCTTTTTTGGTGGTTTGGGTTCTGTAGTTTCTGCATCGGAGTGTTGCTCTTTTAAGACTTCTGAAAGCATGCTCCACACCTCGTCCCTCTCAGATTTTGGAAGGCACTTCAAATTCTTAAACCTTGGGTGGAGTGTAGTAGCTATCTTTAGAAATCTCACATTAGTACCTTCTTTGCATTTTGTGAAATCTGCAGTGAAAGTGTTCTTAAAATGAACAACATGTACTGGGTCATCATCCGAGACTGCTATAACATGAAATATAAGGCAGAATGCAGGTAAAACAGAGCCAGAGACATACAATTCTCCCCCAAGGAGTTCAGTCACAAATTTAATTAACACATTATTTTTTTAATGAGTGTCATCAGCATGGAAGCATGTCCTCAGGAATGGTGGTCAAAGCATGAAGGGGCATATGAATGTTTAGCATATCTGGTATGTGAATAACTTGCAACGCCAGCTACAACAGTGCCATGCGAATGCCTGGTCTCATTTTCTGGTGACCTAAATAAGAAGAGGGCAGGATTATCTCCTGTAAATGTAAACAAACTTGTTTGTCTTACCGATTGACTGAAGAAGAAGTAAGACTGAGTGGACTTGTAGGCGCTGAAGTTTTACATTGTTTTGTTTTTGAATGCAGTTATGTAACAAAAAAAATCTATTTTTATAAGTTGCAATTTCACTACAAAGAGATTGTACTACAGTACTTGTATGAGGTGAATTGAAAAATACTATTTCTTTTGTTTATCATTTTTACAATGCAAATATTTGTAATAAAATAATATGAACTTTGATTTCAGTTACAACACACAATACAATATATATGAAAATGTAGATAAACATCCACAATATTTAATAAATTTCAATTGGTATTTTATCAACAGTGCGATTAAAAGTGCAATTAATCGCGATTAATTTTTTTGAGTTAATCATGTGAGTTAATTGCGATTAATCGACAGCCCTACTCTTTTGGCTTCTTTAGATCTCCAAAGCAGCATGGCCTAGAAACTCCAAATATGGGGCCCAATTCTGCACACTGCTTCCATGGAGCATAGCTATTACTTCAGTAGGGCTCTGTGTGGTGGAAGGGTCCACTCAAGCAGAGCTGCTTACAGGATCAGTTGGGGCTTTGTTGTGTTGGCCTTGGTGAGAAGTGACTTTTAGTATTCTTATTTTGGTTTTGCAGGGAGGAGGGGACAATAGAGCAGAACCAGGGAGTGTTTCCTGGGGAAATTCAAAAGTAATATATAAAAAGTTTAGATACATACACACACAGTGTAAAATTTATATTAAAATGTGTGATACCCTAAGCCAGTGGTTTTCAAACTTTTTTTCTGGCAACCTAGTTGAAGAAAATTGTTGATGCCCGCGACCCAAAGGAGCTGGGAATGAGGGATTTGGGCTGTAGGAGGGGCTCAGGGCTAGGGCAGAGGGTTGGGGTTATGGGGGTGAGGGCTGCAGGGTGGGGACAGGAATGAGGTGTTTGGGGTGCAGAAGAGGGCTCTGGGTGTGATGGTGCACCCCATAAGGCTTTATGGAAATATGCTTCTGAATGTATATATGACATAACTGGAATATGTTTTATGCTACATATGCCATGTAACATATCTCTGTAAAGGTTATGATCTACTGAATCTATTCATCCTCTTTGTATGTATGTGTCATTGTTGTATTCAAAGTTATGAATATTGGCTGTGTACTTGCTTGATTTCTAAGGCCTTGGCTACACTGGCGCTTTACAGCGCTGCAACTTTCTCGCTCAGGGGTGTGAAAAAACACCTCCATGAGCGCAGCAAGTTACAGCACTGTAAAGCGCCAGTGTAAACAGTGCCCCAGCGCCGTGCTCCCAGCGCTGTAAGCTAATCCCCTCGGGGAGGTGGAGTACCTGCAGCACTGGGAGAGCTCTCTCCCAGCGCTGGCGCCGCGACCACACTCGCACTTCAAAGTGCTGCCGCGGGAGCGCTCCCGCGGCAGCGCTTTGGAGTTTCGAGTGTAGCCAAGCCCTAAGTAGCCTTAGTAAAGCATTTGGTCAGCTTCTTGAGAAAGGAATGTGCAAATTAAGTGCCCAATCAAGAAATACTTAATGGACAATGAATCTTGGAAGGCTCCAATCAACATAAGAAGTCTACCTGAGGACATTCAGGGTAGCATGTAAACAATGACTGCTGCCTGTAAAAACTGAGTCATGCATGGACATGTGACTTGCCCATTTGACTCCAAAACTCCATCTTGGAGCTGGATTTTGCATAGGAGAGAGGAGGAGGTCTCTACTCACAAGCGAAAGTCTATTTAAACCCCTGGGAGACCCCTCCATTTTGTCTTCAGCTGGCTAAAGAGATAGCCTTTCCACCCCCAAGGATATCTGAAAGAAACTGGAACAAAGGACAGTAACTACAGGGGGTGTGAGTGATTGCTGGACCCAGACTAGAAGGAGACTAGTCTGTAAAAGGAAGCTTACTGGAATTCCTCTGAGGGTGAGTTTTTTATCTGTATTCAGTTTTCTTATTGTATTAGACATAGACTTGCGTATTCTATTTTATTTTGCTTGGCAGTTCACTTTGTTCTGTCTGCTATTACTTGGAACCACTTAAATCCTACTTTTTGTATTTAGTAAAATCACTTTTTACTTATTAATTAACCCAGAGTATGTATTAATACCTGGGGGGGCAAACAGCTGTGCATATCTCTCTATCAGTGTTATAGAGGGCGAACAATTTATGAGTTTACCCTTATACTTATACAGGGTAAAACAGATTTATTTGGGGTTTGGACCGCATTGGGAGTTGGGCATCTGAGTGTTAAAGAGAGGAGCACTTCTTAAACTGCTTTCAGTTTAAGCCTACAGCTGTTAGGGAACGTGGTTCAGACCTGGGTCTGGGTTTGCAGCAGGCTAGCGGGTCTGACTCAAACCAGGCAGGGCATTGAAGTCCCAAGCTGGGAAGGCAGGGTAAGCAGGGGCAGAAGTAGTCTTGGCACATCAGTTGGCAGCCGAAGGGGGTTTCTGTGATCCAACCTGTCACACTGGGTATGTGGGGGGCTCAGGGCTGGGGCAGAGGCATGGGCTTACCTCGGGCGGCTCCCGGTCAGCGGCACAGCGGGGGGTGCTTCCTGCCTGACCTGGCACCGCAGACCGTGCTGTGCCCCGGAAATGGCCAGCAGCAGGTCCGGATTTTAGGCGGAGGCATGCAAGCGGCTCCGTGCAGCTGTCGCCCGCAGGCACCTCCCCACCCAGCGGCCAATGTGAGTGCAGAGCTGGTGCTTGGTGCAAGGGCCGCATGCGGAGCTCCGTGGCCCCCCGGCCTAGGAGCTGGACCTGCTGCTGGCCGCTTCTGGGGCACAGCGGTATCAGAACAGGTACGGACTAGCTGCCTTAGCCAAGCAGCACCGCCGACGGGACTTTTAACAGCCCGGTTGGCGGTGCTGACCAGAGCCGCCGTGACCCAGTGCCTTACATTCCGACCCGCAGTTTGAAAACCACTGCCCTATGATAAGGTAGATAGGGAAAGCGTTAATTAGAAGCTCATTGCATATATTTTTGCACTTTTAAGGGACAAAGTTAAGTTTAGGTGGATGATATAAATAGGATGGAGTGAGAGACACCCATTGACTTCCAGGGGCTTTGGATCAAATCCTAATGGCTTTACTCTTTTAGCTCTGTGCATTAGTACCGAAGTTCCTGAATTCAAACCTTGCTGATGACTCATGAGAGGTGGCTGTTACACAACACAAAGAGCCAAATTAACCTCTGATGTAACTCCACTATATTCAAAATCAATTTAGGATGAAACAGGAGGAAATTATGCTAGTAGGGAACTGACTCAAATAACACAGTTGTCACTTATGCTATGGTATACTGAATTTTGGACTATTTATTATTGCCTCAGAAGGGGAAGAAACTATAGCCAAAGAGAGAAGAAAGAAGTACATCTTAAGTACGTGGCTCACATAGATAGCCTGTACATTGAGTCAGAGCAAACCCTTTTCATATATACCATACTAAATAACTAAACATATAGCCTATCTAGCTAGATGTTTCATAGTCATTAAATGAGATGGGCTAAAGAGTAACTTCAGTGAAGTATATTGAGTTATAGTAGGGATTAATTTGACCTACTAAGGTTTACACTCTGCTTAATGTTTACTGTGTTGATTTTTCTTCTTTGTTTCTACTGCATGCCAAAAAAAAAAAAAACCACACACTTTGTTTCTCTTAAAGTTAACTAGATTTGGATCTGATGACTTGTGACAGAGTTATCCTTTTGGTACCACAGAGGAAAGGAAGTTGCACCTAAATTTCAGAGGATGCTGAGTCAAGAGTACATACAAGAATAAGTACAAGTCATGTAATAACTTGTAATAACAAGTAATAAAAGGGCAGAAAGCATTCTGTATGATGCTGTGAGGATGTTAGCCGAAGGTCACTGGGAACTTAGGAGCAAGGCTGCCAGACTAGGTTATAACATTTGTTTATTTTTTGGAAGCTATGAGGAATGCAGTACAAAAGACATGACACTTCTCCACTTGGGATCCAAATTGTAGATGGCACTTGCTGCTCATAGAAACCAAACAAACAGACAACTGAGTATTATTATAAAGGATTTATGTTCTCAAAGTAGTATCTCTTAAAACTTTTTAATTAAGCCTCCATCACTATTGTACTACAAGCCATGTTTGTCAGATGACATGGAAGGTTTTTTCCCCCGGAGACTTCTTTTGTTTTGATTATTTAAAAAAAAATCAACTTGTTTTTAGTTAAGCTACAAAAGCAAGGAAAATTCAGAGTCAAAGCTTAAACTCCAGGCTGTTTCTTGGTAAATCACTTAACCTTTTGTATCCAACTAACATAACACATACTGTGTGGGTGTTTCCACTGCAAGAAGCAAGTTGCCCGGTCATATGTTAAATGGCTTTTCAGTGTTTTAGCAGATCCACAGAGCTATTTCTGCCCTTTCCCTCCCTGAATGATTTTGTTGCTTCCCTACATAGTACCCCTTACAACCATGGTTATAGTGGCGCATTCTGAGACTCCGGACACAGCTATGCCAGAGTGTCCAAGAGTGTTGTTTGGAGTATGGATTTTTCAGAAAATTGCCAGAGGAGAGGGACTGAATTATGGGATGGAGCCAGAAGGACCCATGGAACCAGTGAAGCTGTAATGCTGATGTTTCCTAGCCCAACTGAGAAGTCATCACAGATTGTTCATTAGTAATAACAATGTATTTATGTGATTGATCCTTAATCAATGCACTGTGCTTTTAAAGACTTCCAAACTGTTAGGCCTGGTCTACACTAGACAATTAGATATGTTTAAACAAAGTGTCAGGGAGTTGAAAAATCCACAGCCCTCAGCAGTATAATTAAGATGACTAAGTCCCCATTTAAACAACACTAAATCAATGGAAGAATTCATCCACTGACCTAGCTACTACCTCTCAGGGAGGTGGATTACAGAAGAACCCTTCCTGTTGGCATAGGCGATGTCTTATACTGAAGCAGTACAGTGGCATAGCTGCAGCAGCACATCTGTGCCACTGCAGCAAAGTGTAGACAGGTCCTTAAAAACAACAACAAAAACTTACTTTTCAACCTTCGGTCCTTTTGACATACTGAGCTCTTCCATTTTAAGGCTGTGCAGCTGGCTAGCCCAGCTAGTGCACTGATATCCTAAAGGGTAAAAGGAAGTGTCATGTGATTCTGCCAAATTAGTTTTTATTTTCAAAATATTGTTGTGTCTATACCAGGGATCGGCAATCTTTGGCATGCGGCCCGCGCCGCTTCCCACACCCATTGTACTGGGACGGCGAACCACGGCCAGTTGGTGCTGCGATCAGCCAAACCTGCAGACGCGGCAGGTAAACAAACTGGCCCGGCCCGCCAGGGTGCTTACCCTGGCGAGCCGTGTGCCAGAGGTTGCTGACCCCTGCTCTAAAAGATCAAAAATATTCGTTTCAATGTGTCCATTTTTTCTTTGCCAGCAATAAAAAGCAACATATCTCTCTGACTTAAGTTACCTCTTTGCTACCATCAGAAACCATTCATAATATCACAGCACTATCCCAGGAACTGTAATTGTTAACTCAATGAATCTGCTTCCTCCCCTCCCTCCAGATATGTACTAGCTATAGAGTCAAAATCTAACAGAGAATGTAGCTTTTTAAAGTGTTTAGCAAACAGCTGTATTTCAAATAAATGCTCTACAGTTCTATAGCACTTCACATCTTCAGAATGCCTTGCAAATATCTAACTATATTTTAAAAGCTATTTAGCATCCAAAAGACATCTCTCAATAACAATGATTATAAAAAAAAGGTTGAAGTGTGGGCCTAAATGCTTTTTAAAACACTACTTTAGAGTACTGTACATTATCAAAATCAACTTTGTTTACAGATTCCCCCCAAATTTTTTAGAGATATTTCACGTACTCTTTGGGCAGCTTCTGCTGCAGCAGCTGCCATTGCTGCAGCTTTGGCTTTTTCTGCTTCATCGTAAGTAGGAAGAGAGGTAGCTACACTATATGGAGGTGGCACAGGGTAAAATTCATTATGTGTTTCTGTTAAAAACAAAAAATGAGATTCATGCTTTGTATCCCAGAAAAATATCAACAAGAACCATAGACTACAGCAATCTTAGCGGCAAGTAAACAAACCAGCCCCGTCCGCCAGGGGCCTTACCCTAGCGGGCCGCATGCCAAAGGTTGCCGATCCCTGGTCTATACATATCACCACCACTATCTGGTTTATATGTTCCTTTGTTTTTGCTTTTTACCTTTACGTGTTACAGCATGTCATGGGCTAGTCCCCTGCTAAGTCTTGTCACACCCTGAGTGCAGACCACACCACTTCAGGTCTCCTTCACCACCACCATGTTTTATGTTGTTTTATGTTGTTATTGCAGCAGGCCTCCACCTGCAGTGCTATTTACAAGGCCCCACCAAATCCCCCAATTCTGGGGTGGAGGAGCCAGCCAGCCCGCCAGTCCGCCGCATGCCCCCCCCCCCCCCCCCGCCCCCCCCATCCCCCCCCCCCCCCCATTCTGACTCTTGATTTCCCCCTTCCTTCCTCTGATTTTATCTGCTCCCATCTGCTGGGGTTGTTTCTCCCGCTAATTAATCCCTCAGTTGTAGCTGCACTTGTGAGTAGGTCTTCCAATAGGTCCAAATTAACCTCTATTAGTGGGGATTTGAGTGACAGAGTGTAGAGTCCCACAGTAACGTTAGTGCTAGAGCTGGATGGAAAGTACTGATCTTAAGTGCATTGGGGATATGTATAATTGTTAAGCACTAATGATAATATTAATGTATAATTAGTTGAGTAGATGCTGAAGGTGAGAGGACTATCATGCTTCAATTCTTAAACAAATGAAATAATTGTTAGTGCTTTGTTTTTGTTTTTTCCTCTCCTGGAATAACTTATCATGTTTGTTCAATTTTTTTAAAGTCACTTTGTTTTCAAGGCTTAACTATTTCTGTGTGACTTAATATGCCAGATGCCTAGGGCAAAATAGATTCCTTTTACCCCACCATGCTAATCCACATACCTGATGCATCTCAGTTAAACAATTGCAGTGGACGTCATCAGACTAATAGTTACTTGCATTGATTTTCTGATCTTCTGACACAATTTGATGTTGCAATTGGAAATTTTTTACTGTGTTAAACAGACAAATCATGACTAAATGTAGGAGTAGATGAGGTGGCACATTTCGATTGGCTGCTATTATGGTTAGGGACATTTTGAGGAATAATTGTTTTTTACATGATGATCTCTGTGATTCCACACCAGCTGACTGTCACAACCTCCTGAATCAGGGGCCTACACTACCAGCATTAGTTACCATTGTCTTTTTGATCATATTAGTGTTTACTCTAAGCAGACCTCTATTTTTGTTCAGCATAAAATTAAAACAATATAAAGTGTCAACAATATATTTTAATGAAAGTCATATTAGTTTTCAAGTACATAAAAGGTTATTACAAGGAGGGGGAGAAAAAATGTTCCCCTTAACCTCGTAGGATAGGACAAGAAGCAATGGGCTTAAATTGCAGCAAGGGCAGTTTAGAAAAAACTTCCTAACTATCAGGGTAGTTAAGCACTGGAATAATTTGTGTAGGGAGGCTATGGAATCTCCATCACTGGAGATTTTTAAGAGCAGGTTAGACAAACACCCACCAGGGATGGTCTAGATAATACCTTCCAGGCCTATGATTCTATGATTATTTTAGAACAGAATAAGGAGATTTTACTTTGCTTTTTGCTGGCAAGATTATTACTTTTGAATTTAGCTCTTACTCATTTGTTGGCATGTTTTTCTGTCTATTGATAGTAATAGTTATTGCAAATTCAGTATTACTGTTAAGGGGTGTGTGTGTTCTAAATGCAGTTGACTTAAGGACACCATTCTGGTGCCTTGCATATTGCTGTAGCAACAGAAATATATAGTGGAAACTTTTATAAGTGATGTCATTGATTCTGCAGAGAAACTTGATTGTAACAGGAAGTCGCCTCTAAAGAGAATTGTTATTTGCAAATTGGAAGTGCATTGAAACAATCTGGGGCTTTCATTCTATTTCACTATTCCTTATTAAAACCAAACTCACCTACATTAAAAGAAAGTTATAGTACCCAACTGAAGCGCTCAAAAGTTAGGAAATTTCAGTATTAAGGTTGCCTGTGCAACCTTAATTCAGCCCCCTTATACAAATGCAGTATGATACAGTCTTTAATTCCATTATCACGTACTATTCTTTCCCAACAGCAAACCTGTCTTTGGTCATTACTGCTATGTCAATGGTGAGTAAAGAAAGACATGCTAGCCTTAGAATCATAGAAAAATCATAGAAGATTAGGGTTGGAAGAGACCTCAGGAGGTCACCTAATCCAACCTCCTCCATTCCCAAACACTCAACGATCACAAAAATAAAGGTGTAAAAACATTTCATTCTTCATAGCTTCATTTTGCATCCTAAGTAATGTTGAAATTCAGACCTATTATACAAATACATAATACAACTGAGAAATAAATAAATTATTTGCTAGATCTATTTAACTAATTTACCCATGGAATGTTTTAAAGCAGGTCATGATTTCCCTGAAAGTACTTATTTGAATTTATTTGTTAAAATATTTTAATTTGAAATTTGAGCTGTGGTAGCTACTTGCCATTGGTTATGTAAGTCTTGTATTGGTTCTGGTATCTGATTGGATCAACGTAACTACTGTTATCAGGAAGGGGGCTTGAAGAAGCAACTGGGGCTTTGAATTTCTCAGGAAGAGATTAAACAGATAAACAAGACTAGACTTTTTTAGAAAGTTTTATATTTATTTCCCCCCTAGGCCATACAGACCTTGCCAGGGCCATCATTGCTAGGAAGCTGGGCTACTGTAAGATTTACTAGCAGGGTTTCAATTTAATTTCTCACCATATTTATGGAAAGAGAGAGAGAAAGAGAGAGAGAGAGACCCTAGCCGTATACCATCAGCACACAGTTTAAAGAAATCATTATAGAAGGACAGGAAGGAGAAATATGTCTGCCAACAGATATGGCTAGGTTTCAGGAAGATGCAAGGAGCCAGTCCTCGCATTAGCACCAATTACATTACATTACAGCCTGGCATTTCTGCAAGAAACAGCACAGCAAGGTCCCACAGGGAATTTGATGTTTTGCCAATTTCAGGGACTAGGCACCATTTTTGAGTCCACAGGACATAGTCCAGTTTGTCTAATCCAGTGTTTCCCAAACTTGGGACGCTGCTTGTGTAGGGAAAGCCCCTGGTGGGCCGGGCCTGTTTGTTTACCTGCCCCGTCCGCAGGTCCGGCCGATCGCGGCTCCCACTGGCCGCAGTTCACCGCTCCAGGTCAATGGGAGCTGCTGGAAGCAGCGCGGGCTGAGGGACATACTGGCTATAGTTATTTCTGCCTGGAAGACGCTAGAGAAGTCACAGGAATGAACTTTTCCTCAAGCCCCATTTCTTTCCTGTGAATTTCTGCAGAACATAAGCAGATTTCCTGCAAAGCTCCCATCAACTTCAGTGGAAATAAAAAAACAGTCCTTAATTACAGAGAAAAATGATAAAAAACAATAATAGTACTTTACAGCTCCCTTAAGGGGTGGCCTATTTTCCCTGGCTCCTGCACCAGAGCTACCACACTGTGTAGTGTTTTCCTGAAGCAGTGTCCTTGTCTACCTAGAGACCAGACTAGATAGATTCCATTTGATCAAAAAGAGGCATAATTTCTAAGGACATATTAGTATTTGATTTATCTTTTTTAAAAAGACCCTTTTGTCTGAAGTTTGGAAACTAACAGTAATGTACATTGTCCTGTTTCCTGGTACAAAAACACATTGACTTTCACTCTTAGTTCATTCCCCAAGTCATGCCATTACTTCTGTCTGTTTCAGAAAGGTCTTTGATGTACAATAGAATAATAGTTTCATTTGTAGAGATAGTTACTTTCACAACAGCTGGATTTCCTACAGTTAATATATGTATTTGATCTTCAAGGACCAGATCATCAAACCTGCTCCAATTGCTTTGAGATACGATTTGAGGCACAAAATCATAAAGCCAGTGACTACAGTCCCATGAGGATTTCCCCTATTTAGGGAGATCCTTGAGGGGCATAGAGTTACCATAGCACCAAATTCTCTCCCAGCACACAGGGCATTTCCAGGATAAAGTGGGCATGGCTATCCATACGTCCTGGCTGCCAGAATGGCCCCTCTGCATCATTGGCATCTAGGAGTAAGTTAGTCAGAAAGCTGCTTTATTTTTATGCTAGGATCCAGCCTTGCCTCAGACTCATGGGAGAGTAAAGATGGCTTAATGCAATTCTCCCCTTCTTCTCGCCCCTGCCATCTCAGTAATTGCACTGCACACAGCTCAGCCAAATCACAGGAGCTGGGGCCAAGCAAAGTCAGTCATAACAGTTGTTATGTTTCTCCTTATTCCAATCATATTCCAAACCATGTGCATTTTCTATTTAACTGTCTGTATTGCACAACACATCCATGTAACACCTTCCTGGTGATATAAATGAAGAGTTCATATTGGCAACTAGCTCATTTGTGTACTGATAAATATAATCATTCACAGATTAGTAGACAATTTTAAAAGTACAGATCTCAGGCCTGGTCTACACTACGGGGTTAGGTCGGATTTAGCCGCGTTAGGTCGATTTAAAAATTAATGCGTCCACACAACCAACCCCGTTCCATCAACCTAAAGGGCTCTTAAAATTGACTTCTGTACTCCTCCCCGGCAAGGGGAGTAGCACTATAATCGACTTTATGGGGTTGAATTTGAGGTAGTGCGGACACAAATCGACGGTATTGGCCTCCAGGAGCTATCCCAGAGAGCTCCATTGTGACCGCTGTGGACAGCACTTTGAACTCCAATGCACTAGCCAGCCACACAGGAACTTTTGAATTTCATTTCCTGTTTGGTCAGCGTGGTGAACTCAGCAGCACAGGTGACTATGCAGTCCCCCCAGAATCGTAGAGCGTAGAAACATTCTACGCTCCCCTTATGATCTCTGTCCCTGAGGTTATCACAGATTAGAAGGCGAAAAAAACGCACTCGCGATGACATGTTTTCTGAGCTCATGCAGTCCTCCCGCATTGATAGGGCATAGCTTAATGCATGGAGGCATTCAGTGGCAGAGGCCAGGAAAGAATTAAGTGAGCGCAAAGAGCGGAGGCAGGACGTGATGCTGAGGCTAATGGGGGAGCAAACAGACAAGATGAAGCATCTGTTGGAGCTGCAGGAAAGCCAACAAGAGCACAGGCCCCCGCTGCATCCACTGTATAACCACCTACCCTCCTCCCCATGTTCCATAGCCTCCTCACCCAGATGCCCAAGAACGTGTGGGGGGGAGGGGGACAGACTATGGGCACCCAGCCACTCTACTCCAGAGGATGGCCCAAGCAACAGAAAGCTGTCATTCAAACAGTTTGATTTTTAGTCTGGCTACAATAAGCAGTGTGGCCTTGTCCTTCCCTCCTCCCCTACCCCACCAGGGCTACCTTGTCCATTATCTCTTTTTTTTTAATTAATAAAGAAAGAATGCATGGTTTCAAAACAATAGTTACCTTATTTCGAAGGGGAGAGGGTGGTTGGCTTACAGGGACAACAAAGGGGGCGGGTTTGCATCAAGGAGAAACACACACAACTGTCACACCGAAGCCTGGCCAGTCATGAAACTGGTTTTCAAAGCCTCTCTGATGCGCAGCGCGCCTTGCTGTGCTCTTCTAATCACCCTGGTGTCTGGCGCATAACAATTGTCTGCCATTGCTTTTACGGAGGGAGCGGCGACTGACAACATGTACTCAAAACTACCCACGAAAATGTTTTTGCCCCATCAGGCATTGGGAGCTTAACCCAGAATTCCAATGGGCGGCAGAGACTGCGGGAACTGTGGGATAGCTACCCACAGTGCACCGCTCCATAAGTCGATGCTAGCCACGGTAGTGAGGATGCACTCCGACGACTTAATGCGCTTAGTGTGGACATACACAATTGACTGTATAAAATCGATTTCTAAAAATCGACTTCCATAAAATCGACCTAATTTCGTAGAGTAGACATACCCTCAGAAACTGAAGAGGTTGGTTATAACTGTCACAGAAAACAAGTAAATCAAACATGAAATGTAAGAACCATGACTCAGGGCATAAATAAAGTACTAGATGGTGCCATGATTGCTTCTTGCATTGAATAATCTGCCATTGCAAGAGTGCTTTAGCAAATCATGGGTATTTTTCAAAGTTATATGTATAGCATCTTTTTAAGTAGGTTTCAACCCCACTTTACTAAAAGGTAGGCACAGACCGAAGGCAATATTATAGCAAGCTACAGACACCGCTACAGCTCCAGAATACTCTCCACCCCTGCTGGTTCTCTCCCCAACATAACAGCCTCTTGCTCAGGCGTTGTGTGGGGGACCAAGATTTGGGCTTAAGGCCCATGATATGCTTCCAGCAGTACCGTATACTGTATTCTAATTGGGGTCCAAACAAGTCTTAATGCAAAATAATAATTCATATGGAAAATAATCACACATGTATGGCAATACAAGCTATTCATTTAAGGGCCATCTCAAATAATTTATAGCCATCTTACGGGGTAATTTCCTATACGTAGGCATTGGCAGGATGACCTGTATGTACAGCAAACATTTCAAGAAGATTATATACCAGCTGCGGCCAGTTAATTTTTGTCTGTCAAAATACAAATATTGTCTGCTAGATTTAGAAACTGTTAAGGCTTTTTCCCCTTTAAATCTTATAATGAGATTTGTGGTTTTCTTCATGGTGGATAACACTGCATTGATTGCTGAAATATCTTTTCCTTAGCAGACCACCAACTCAGAACCAGTAGCAGTAGCCAGACTAACATACTGCCATGGAAGATTACATGAGCTTTAAGCTCTCATGGGATAAGAGGGAAGGTCCTCCCATGGACTGGTAACTGGTTAAAAGATAGGAAACAAAGGGTAGGAATAAATGGCTACTTTTCAGAATGGAGAGAGGTTAATAGTGGTGTCCCCCAGGGGTATATACTGGTACCAGTCCTATTCAACATATTCATAAATGATCTGGGAGAAAAAGGTAAACAGTGAGGTGGCAAAATTTGCAGATGATACAAAACTACTCAAGATAGTTAAGTCCCAGGCAGACTGTGAAGAGCTACAAAAGAATCTCTCAGAACTAGGTGACTGGCCAACAAAATGGCAGATGAAATTCAATGTTGATAAATGCAAAGTAATGCACATTGGAAAACATAATCCCAACTATACATATAAAATGATGGTGTCTAAATTAGCTGTTACCACTCAAGAAAAAGATCTTGGGAGTCATTGTGGATAGTTTTCTGAAAACAGCCACTCAGTGTGCAGCGGCAGTCAAAAAAGCGAACAGAACATTGGTAATCATTAGGAAAGGGATAGATAAGACAGAAAATATCATATTGCCTCTATATAAATACATAGTATGTCCACATCTTGAATACTGCATGCAGATGTGGTTGCCCCATCTCAAAAAAGATATATTGGAATTGGAAAAGGTTCAGAAAAGGGCAACAAAAATTATTAGGGGTACGGAACGGCTTCCGTACGAGGAGAGATTAATAAGACTGGGACTTTTTAGCTTGGAAAAGAGACGACTAAGGGGGAGATATGATTGAGGTCTATAAAATCATGACTGGTGTGGAGAAAGTAAATAAGGAAGTGTTATTTACTCCTTCTCATAACACAAGAACTAGCGGTCACTAAATGAAATTAATAGGCAGCAGGTTTAAAACAAACAAAAGGAAGTATTTCTTCACACAATGTACAATCAACCTGTGGAACTCCTTGCCAGGGGATGGTGTGAAGGCCAAGACTATAACAGGGTTCAAAAAAGATCTAAATAAGTTCATGAAGGATATGTCCATCAATGGCTATTAGCCAGGATGGGCAGGGATGGTGTCCCAAGCCTGTTTGCCAGAAGCTGGGAATGGATCATTTGATGGTTACCTGTTCTGTTCATTAACTGTGAGGCACCTGACATTGGCCACTGTCGGAAGACAGGATACTGGGCTAGATGGACCTTTGGTCTGACCCAGTATGGCCGTTCTTATGGTTATCTAAGTATCAAAAGGCAAAATTTGGCCCATACCGTTTACCAGTTACAAATATTTTAAAGGGAAGAAAAAAATTAATCAGTTGTAGGCTGAAAGCTGATGTTTCATCAAATATAGTTATACACATAAACTCTGAAAAAATACAGTACTGTATACTGGGGCTGACAACCATAAGCAGAATGTTACTGTATTAATCAAAATGCATTAATTATGTAATAATGACCAATAGCGAAAGCATTTCCTGGAACTTAGTGATCAGCTGAAGGCCCAAGGTGATGCCAAGAGCTCTTAACCCCACAGATCTTAAACTACTTTTGAAGAGGAGCAGCATACACCATCAGCTAGCACATGCTACAGTTAGTAACAAGCACGTTAACTAGATGAGGACTGTCCACATACTCTGTCTTTCTCAAATGCAGCCACTGTGGCTGCATGCGTTTTTCGTGCTGCCACAGCCTTCTGGGCAGTGATTGATGGGGGCAAAGCTGCGGCCCCTCCTTTGGAGCCACAAATACTGGAGTAGCAGGCAGCTGGTATATGTTCCCCACCTTCCTGGAGGCAGTAGTGCTCGGGCTTCCGGCTTCAGCCCTGGGGTGGCGGGCAGTAGGCTCTGTCCCTTGGCCATGGAGCTTTGGGCTCCAGCCTTGGGCTCACCCCCCCCCCCCCATCGCCCCTGGTCCCCACTGACTCCTCTGGCCCCAGGCTCTGGGCGCGCAGCAGCGGGCTCCACCCCCTGGCTGGAGGGCTTCAGGCTCTGGCCATGGGATCCAGCCCCAGCCCCCAGCTGTGCATTGGCGACCAGTGGAGGTTCCAGGCTCACCCCACACCCCTATCAGCATTGGCCCCTGCTGCATCCTCCAGGCCCGGGTTTTGGCCATGTGCTGCGTCTCCCAGCCTCACCACCTCACCTCCATTGCCCCAGCCCCCGCTGCCTCCCCTCCCTTCACCCCCCCCCATTGCACCTGGGCCCCGCTGCCTCCCCCAGCCCCCCATCCACCCCCCAGGCACCCACTGCCTCCCTCAGCCACCCATTGCCCCTGACCCCCACTGCCTCCCAGTCCCTACCCACCTTCCCATCCAGGGCTTAATCTGTCCCCCAGGGATAGCTCAGTGGTTTGAGCATTGGCCTGCTAAACCCAGGGTTGTGAGTTCAATCCTTGAGGGGGCCATTTAGGGATCTGGAGCAAAAATCTGTCTGGGGATTGGTCCTGCTTTGAGCAGGGGGTTGGACTAGATGACCTCCTGAGGTCCCTTTCAACCCTGGCATTCTATGATTCTATGATACACTACGGGGAGGGATTGATCTAAGGTACGCAACTTCAGCTACTTGAATAACATAGCTGAAGTTGATGTACTTAGATACACTTACCGTGGTGTCTTCACTGAGGTGTGTCGACGGGAGACACTCTCCCGTTGATTCCCCTTGTGCTTCTCATTAAAGTGGAGTATCGGAGTCGATGCTAGAGCGATCAGCAGTCGATTTATCGCGTCTATACATGATAAATCAACCTGCGCTAGATCGATCAATGTCCATCGATCCGGTCGGTAGTGTAGACAAGCCCTAAGTCTGTTGTGAAAAGTGATATTTGTATGTTTGTTAATATAACTGTTCGTTGCCTCCCAGCAAGTTTGCCGCTGTGAAAAGTGAAGCAGACTTACTAGCTAGCAAATCTAAAAAAAAAAAAAAAAAAGCAACCGCAAAAGAAACAAAAGACAAGAACATGCAAAGCACCTTATTTGTATCTATTCTATTTAGGTCTAGTAAAGGATAGAGACAGCCATACATTATTTTTATTATTGAGTCTACAAAAAAACCACTACATAAATAAATTACATTGATCTGGATATGTATATATATGCATATTTATTTGTTTTTCTAAAGTTAATTATGTATTTTATGAAAAACTGTCAGAGCGGCCACCAGCAAGAGTTGGTGGCCACACTCTGAGGCCACCAAAAAATTTCTTGTGAGACCCCCAGTGAGCATCCTAAGGTGGTAATAGATTTCCCTGCCTAGTACTTTCTAAAATATTTAGGCCCAGGTTTTCAAAAGTAAGAACCTAAAGTTAGGCACTGAATCTATATTTTGTCTCCTAAGTGGCCAGATTTTTAGAAGGGCTGAACACCCAGAAATGTCCATTTACCTTATCACAGGGCAGGGCTTCTCCCGGGCTTTCAAGCACACTGTCACACCCATTCTATGTTTACTGTGCAAACATAAGCATAAGCGAATAAAAACAAACAGAAACAGTCCCTCAGCTCGCCTTTTGTCCTTGGATTTCATGACCTCCCCAGCACCCACGGGTTGCTAGTGATCCTGCTTCTTGCAGCTTCTCAGTCCCATCCAGCTCAACTCCCTTTCTGGAACGACAGCCCCAGGGCTATCTTCCTGGACACCTGGCCCCTTCCTCCTGGGACTCACTCACCACAGGAGTTAGGTGAACTCTATTTCTCTGTAGTTCCACTCCCCAGACACAGCCTGTCCCTGTAACTCCTGCCCTCTAACAGGTTTTCACAGCCTCAGGTATAGCCCTGTCCCCTTTAATTAGCTCAGTTGGACCCACCTGCTCTGACCCAGGGGAGCTGGGTCTGGTCTACTCACAGAGACCAGCTACACTGTGGTACACCTCATTGAGAGTCAGATGTTCAACACTTACGACAATCAAACAGGTCCCTAAATATGGATTTAGGAGCCTACTGTTTGGCTCCTCTTTTTCAAAAACATGGCCTAAACTTAAAATCCTACCTTGTTGCTCTACAGAGTTGAGCAGCTCCTCCCAGCTCTCCCCCACCTCCCCCACTGCACCTTCTGTGTTTTTTTCACACCTCCCCCACTTGCCCGGGAGAGTGATGGAGCTGTACCCCAGCATTTACTTCTGAAAAGTTATTATTTGATTGGCACATTGCTATAGATATGCTGTTCCATTTACAGTACTGATTTTTTCTAACGGGCAGACTGTGATACCCTTACTCACATTAGGTGGTACCTTCCTCTACAAGTAGTCCATTGACTTAAATGTGACTACTAGGGCTGTCCAGCAATTAAAAAGATTAATCACAATTAATCACGTGATTAAAAAAAATTAATCACGATTAATCACACGATTAATCGCACTGTTAAACAATAACAGAATACCATTTATTTAAATATTTTTGGATGTTTTCTACATTTTCAAATATATTGGTTTCAGTTACAACACCGAATACAAAGTGTACAGTGCTCACTTTATATTTATTTTTGAATACAAATATTTGCACTGTAAAAACAAAAGAAATAGTATATTTCAGTTCACCTAATACAAGTTGTCAAGGCTGTATCCCCACTTTGAACTTTAGGGTACAAATGTAGGGGCCTGCATGAAAACTTCTAAGCTTAACTACCAGCTTAGCTCTGGTCCCGCTGCCACCATTCTCACTGGATTCCCTCCCTGGGAAGCCTTGAGAAACCTCTCACCAATTCCCTGGTGAATACAGATCCAAACCCCCTTGGATCTTAAAACAAGGAGAAATCAATCTGGTTCTTAAAAAGAAGGCTTTTAAGTAAAGAAAAAGGTAAAAATCATCTTTGTAAAATCAGTATGGAAAATAGCTTTACAGGGTAATCAAACTTAAAGAGCTCAGAGGACCCCCCCCCCCCGTCTTAGGTTCAAAGTACAGCAAACAAAGATAAACACTCTGGTAAAAGGTACATTTAGAAGTTGAGAAAACAAAGTAAATCTAAGACGCCTTGCCTGGCTTTTACTTACAATTTTGAAATAAGAGAGACTTGTTTAGAAAGATGGGGAGAACCTGGATTGATGTCTGGTCCCTCTCAGTCCCAAGAGCGAACAACCCCTTAAACAAAGGACACAAAACAAAAGCCTTCCCCCCCCCCCCAAGATTTGAAAGTATCTTGTCCCCTTATTGGTCCTTTCGGTCAGGTGTCAGCCAGGTTACCCGAGCTTCTTAACCCTTTACAGGTAAAAGGATTTGGAGTCTCTGTACACAGGAGAGCTGTTACCCTTCCCTTTATAGTTATGACACAAGTACTGTAGTGCAATCTCTTTATCATGAAAGTTGAACTTACAAATGTTGAATTATGTACAAAAAATAAATGCATTCAGAAATAAAACAATATAAAACTTTAGAGCCTATAAGTCCACTTAGTCCTACTTCAGCCAATCGCTCAGACAAACAAGTTTGGTTACATTTGCAGGAGATAATGGTGCCTGCTTCTTGTTACAATGTCACCTGAAAGTGAGAACAGGCGTTCGCATGGCACTGTTGTAACCGGCATTGCAAGATATTTATGTGCCAGATGCGCTAAAGATTCATATGTCCCTTTATGCTTCAACCACCATTCCAGAGGCTAAGTGTCCATGCTGATGACGGGTTCTGCTCGATAACGATACAAACCAGAGCGGACTGATGCATGTTCATTTTCCTCATCTGAGTCAGATGTCACTAGCAGAAGGTTGATTTTTTTTTTTGGTGGTGGTGGTTCAGGTTTTGTAGTTTCCGCATCAGAGTGTTGCTCTTTTAAGACTTCTGAAAGCATGCTCCCACACCTCGTCCCTCAGATTTTGAACAGCACTTCAGATTCTTAAACCTTCGGTCGAGTGCGATAGCTATCTTTAGAAATCTCACATTGGTACCTTCTTAGCGTTTTGTGAAATCTGCAGTGAAAGTGTTCTTAAAACGAACATGTACTGGGTCATCATCCGAGACTGCTAATACATGAAATATATGGCAGAATGCGAATAAAACAGAGCAGGGGACATACAATTCCCCAAGGAGTTCAGTCACAAATTTAATTAATGCATTTTTTTTAACGAACATCATCAGCATGGAAGCATGTCCTCCAGAATGATGGTTGAAGCATGAAGGGGCATATGAATGTTTAGCATATCTGGCATGTAAATACTTTGCAACGCCGGCTACAAAAGTGCCAGGCGAATGCCTGTTCTCACTTTCAGATGAAATTGTAAATAAGAAGCAGGCAGCAGTATTTCCTGTAAATGTAAACAAACTTGTTTGTCTTAGCAATTGGCTGAACAAGAAGTAAGACTGAGTAGACTTGTAGGCTCTAAAGTTTTATATTGTTTTGTTTTTGAGTGCAGTTATGTAACAAAAAAAATCTACATTTGTAAATTACACTTTCACAATAGAGATTGCACCACAGAACTATTTCTTTTGTTTATCATTTTTTCAGTGCAAATATTTGTAATCAAAATAATATAAAGTGAGCACTGTACATGTTGTGTTCTGTGTTGTAATAGAAATCAATATATTTGAAAATGTAGAAAAACATGGAAAAATATTTAATACATTTCAAATGGTATTCTGTTGTTTAACAGTGCAGTTAATCGCGATTAATATTTTTAATCGCGATTAATTTTTTAAAGTTAATCATGTGAGTTAACCGTGATTAATCGATAGCCTTAGTGACTACTCACGATGGAAGGTAGTAGTACTTGATCTTTTCCATACAGTGACCCTATGTTTCAAGATAAATAATTTTGGGACTGCCCCTCTTCTCTTCCCATCTAGCTGTAATGAAAGAATGAGTGGCCACAATCTGAGAACTAACTGTGGAAGGTGTTATTCAATGTGAGTAGGGTATCACCATCTGGCCCAAAGTAGTTAAACACCAATACAACTAATATGGATATTTGACTATAGTCTCAATGTTCCATATTGTGTGTGTGTGTGTGTGTGTGTACGTAAAAAGATGGAATTCCTTTAAGAATTAGATTAGAATTTAGATTAGGTGTAAAAAGATGGAATTCCTTTAATTTCAATGGCCTGCTTATGCCAGAGATGAATTTGGTCCTGTGACTTTTTTAATGCTTTGTATTTACATTGAAAGAATGCAGGAAAGCAAGAGTTGTGCTTTTAAACTCACATTGCTTTTCTGTGTTGTTTCACTCATGTATGCCAGCCCAGTCACAGGTATGCCATGCCACAACATTTTATACTAGCAGGGAGGCAGAGTCGTACAGAAACATTTTATGATGAGGGACTCTGTCCCAAATTAACTTAGTTTTTTGTTTGTTTGTCCATCAGGTGAACATTTGAAGCTTTTCATCACACATGACAACCTAATAAATCAATAAAAAGAGAAAAAATAGATCAGAAGATTGGCTAGTAAATTGAAAAATAAAGACATTTATGGTAAGATGAGAGGCAGATCTCAAAAAGGAAAAAATATCAATCAAGTATTGACATCTTGCTCATGAACATTCAGCTATCTGACCAAGAAAAAAGTTTGTGAGTGTGTGCAGGTGTGTGTTTTGGAGGACAGAATTTGCTATAGCTCTTCAAAAATAAACACTGTGAGTTACTTTAATTCACATAAAGATCTGATTTATCAGTAACACATCAAATTGATCAAGGCAAGAGAAAATATGCTTGAGAATTTAAAAATTGCTATCTTTATTATATTTATTTTATTTATGTTTTAATTTTCCTTAAAGATTCCAGTTACATAAATGGCCACTGAATAACAAGGAGAAAGTGGTGTGATATGGTCTCCTTTAAAAACGGTGACACTTATTATTAATGTTTCTAGTTCAGATTTGGATTGTTTGACCATTCTATGGTGAAAAATCTTGCATTAGATTATAGAAAGAAAGAAGGCAGGGAAGCCTGGTATAGCGCTGTTAGCTTTGATGTCCAGAAGGTCCATTTAGATGAGCACTCCCAGCAGTAACAGCAGGATTATATGAAAGGGCAACTCAGTAAACTGAATGCTCCAAGCTTTAGTACGGTACTTTAAATAAGAATGGACAGCTCGCTAGGAGTCTGATTACTTATTCAAATGTGTCTTTTAAAGATATGTAGTCTGTTTTTAAAATAATAAGAAAAGCAAGTTCATTCAGATTTCAAATTAGATTGTATCTGTAAGTAGGAGTAATATTAAGACCATCTGAGAAGAGAACAGTAATTTATCTGTATCTGAGTCTGCAGTTGTATGGTCCTCTGAAAAGGCTGGAGAAGATCAGGACAAATCCAATTCTTTTAAACCTGAAGATTTAAACCTAAATTATTCTAAATCTGAACCATTTAATAAAAAACAAGTTTCTGAACTGTCTGTTGGGATGCAGGCCAATAAAATTTATAAAAGGAGACCCAATTCCTTCTGACTCTCAGCAATGAGTATATTTTTCAATTTAACTTCTTCCTAAGATGATATTGCTTAGAGGCTGGGACTATCCAGATAAGATCTTGAACACTGAATATCTAGGCTTTATAAGATTCCAAAAAAGAGAGCACCTAAATGGGCAACAATATCTAAGGCTTATGCACCAATTTCTGCCATAAGTGAGAAGACATTGTTCCCTGTTGAGAGCGTAGCACGACTTAGGAATCCTGCTGACAAAAAAATAGACACAGTTTTAAGGAGAAGCTTTCAAGCATCTGGCACAATTATTAGAGCTGTTACCTGTAGTGCTTACATCTCACTAGTCAGGGCCGGCTCCAGGCACCAAGCACCGAAGCTGGTGCTTGGGGCGGCACCTGGAGGGGGGCGGCGCGGCGCTCCGGCCCCCGGGGAGAGAGGGGCCACAGCCGGGCTCGCCGCCCTCCCCCCGGCGCTCTGGCCGCCCTCCCCCCGGCCGCCGGGGGGAGAGCCGAGCCCCAGCCGGGGCTCGCCGCCCTCCTTCCAGGGCTCCGGCCACCCTCCCCCCCGGCGCCCTGCCCCCGGCGGCCGGGGGGAGAGCGGAGCCCCCGCCGGGGCTCACCGCCCCCCCACCGGGGGCCCCGCCCCCCCCCCCCCCCCCGGGGGGGGGGGGGTTGAGGCGGCCAGAGGCTTTTTTGCCTTGGGCGGCAAAAAAGCCAGAGCCGGCCCTGTCACTAGTCCTAATTGCTTGACTGCATCAACTGTGCAAAATGGCTTAAATAAGAAGTCAGAAAACATTTTATGTATTTTTCATTCTCCACTTCACAGTAGTTAATCTAATGCCTGACATGACACATAGGGCTAAATTCCTCCCATGTATTACTTTGTCAAAATAAATAGAGTTGTACCAGAAATTAAATTTGCCCATGGTATAATAATGTTTATATTGAGGTAGTGCCCAGAGGCCCTATGCAAGTCAATGAGACTGCTCGCATGAGTAAGGAGTTCTCATGAGAGTTAGAATTGGTGAAAACTGGCTCCTATTTGCATGTCCCCAAAAAGCACAGAAGGTTTCACTAGATGTAAAATGCTGAACACATTAATTCTGAAATCCCATTTCAAATAAGAGTGTCTGAGACCAATAAAAACAATAATACAATCAACAACATTTGGTTCAAGTGGGAACCATCACAAATAGATCCACAGAATTCTCACTTACATGTATCCATTTATTCTTTTTACAATAAATATCCGAGGCTTGTAATCTCCAGAATGCATTTTTAATACCAGTTTTTACCGTTTGGGTGAGCCATAACTGCAAGTATATCCACAAAGGCAATGATATAATTTAGAGAACAGAAAAGCCACAGAATTCCATATTTAGAGATAATGGGCCAAATTTCATCCCTAGAGTAACTCCAATGACTTCCATTCCAGCACTCTGTTGGCAAATTGATCTCTGCAGTCTTGCAATATGGTGACAATGTTGTTTTTATCATGCATGATAACAATCACAATTGAAGTGGGGTATGCATTACGTAAAACTGGTCAAATAATTCATCATGGTGAAAAATATGTGTTGTAAATTTTGACAAATTTTCCATTGAATATTTTTTTTAATAAATTCTTCAATTATTTAATAGCTCTAATGGCAAGAACTACTTAAACAGTGATGTTTTTTCAATCCTACATCTATAATAATAATGCAAGCCTCAAAGGATGGGAGCACAGAGGATATTAAGAACCATTCAAAGTCATTGATCCCTGACAGTCAGCACTACAGAGTAATATTCTAGACATTAGAACAGTGCACCTAACATTAGTGCACTTTTGCTGACTGATTAATAAAACTCCTGCAAAGAAAATATGTGGTAGCCAAGTGACTGTCTCCTATAGCAAGCAACAGGCAGATATTTAAAGCATGTCAGTGCAGAATGAGTACTTGTCTGAACAGAAGAAATTACATAACATCCTAGAGATGAAGAAGGTATAAGAGAAAATGTTATCAGATTATAAAACAGTAAAATTCGCAGAAAACTTTGAATAGCATTTGCTTTGTTAAGCAGGTAAACTGAGTAATACAATATATTTTTGGCATATGATAAAGCCTGCGTACTGATAACAGTGTTGCAGGGGGGCGGAATTACTTGTGGAAAAAGGGCTCGTGTTCTTTCTAGAAGTTACTCAACAAGGCCCCAATCCTGGAAACACTTATACACGTTTAACTTTACACACTGTGAGTAATCCTATTGGCATCAGTGAGACTACTCACAGTGAGTAAAATTAAACACATCTAAAAGTCTTGGCAAGATCAGGGCCGAAAAGTGGGGAAGAGACAAATTTTTGAAGAAGGATTTTTCTTATAGTGAAGAAAAGAACAGATTCTTCAGATGAGGATCTGGACAAATATTCTTCTCCAATCAGTCTTTTAAGATTAACTTTCTGATATTTCCTTTTTTTTTTTTAACCTTTTATTTCCTGGCACTCTTTCTGCTCCCTCTCTCTCCCATTTATTCAAATAGGAATGGGCCCAAACCAAAAACCCAGATTCAAACACTCCCTAACTTTGGAAACATACATCTCTAGATCCAAATAACAATCCTGATTCTTTAAGATGCCAAGCACCTTCAGAAAAGTCTGGAGTGCTCTCAATTCTTCAATGGGACTACTTATATGCTTAAAGTTATGTATATACTTACATACCTTGCTAAATCAGGCGCTTACTTAATAGCACTACTTACATATTCAAAATTAAACACATAAGTTCTTAGGGCCTCACTATATGCAAACATATGTTATTTTAGTGGTAATAAGTTGTTCTTCTGGTTTTGTTATTTATGCGGTGGCTTTCATATGACAGACTAGCAAACCTGATGCATAACCCTGACCAGATTGTAAACTAGAGTTGTCAGGCACAGTCTAGTACAGACTTCATCTATCAACATGTAATGAGTCTATAGTGTACAATAAACATGGAAACAGTTTGTAGATGTCTGTGGACTAGATGCAGAAAATAAATGGTAATCGGTCCTTGTTTCAGTACTCAGAAATCTTAACTTTGCACCCTGTAGTGAATTAGAAATTCAAACAAACTTCAAAAGAAAATATACATTCCCGGAGCTAAGGCATATGTCTGCCTGAGGGCAATAATGTTTGAAGACAGAATACACCATGGAGTAGCAGAAATTGTGTCAGAAACACCTACACCTTTGAAGGCAATATCAGATTTCCGCATTTAGTTGTTAATACAAACAATAATGTTGTTGCTTGGAATATAAAGGAGAAGGGTAATAACATTTAAAATAACTTAGAGAGACAGACAAGGAGCAACATAAGATAAGGTGACTGCAATTCCATAGAATGGAGGGGTGTATACATGAATAACGAATGTATACTCAGTCATAAATTACAAAATACTGATAAGGAACTGAGGTAGTTGTGGATATAATTAAAGTTTTCTTCATAGTGCATTCATTTATCCTGCTAGCAAAAGAGATGTAAAATCTTGCCTAGATTATAAACTAGACTTTTCCAGGCACAATCTAAAATTATTATTCCCTTAAGAAGTACTTGAGAAGAACAAAAAGGTACTGTCCTTAATACCAATTATTGCTTTACATAATTTTATTGTTGATTTCTAACATTTTATTCGGAACATAAACAATCTTGAAGGTTTTTCTATATCTTGAAGATATAGAGTAGAAGTAGATGTTGATGATGTAGATGTACGAGAGAAAAGGTGGGTAAGGTCTAACCTGAAGAAGAGCTCTGTGTAAGCTCGAAAGGATGTCTTTTGGACCAACTGAAGTTGATCCAATAAAAGATATTATCTCACCCGCCTTGTCTCCCTAATATCCTGGGACCAACACGGCTAAAACAACAACACCGCATACATAGAACGTCAAACAGTTATTGTTACATGAAAGGTATAAGAAACATCATTACTATTTCAATGGAAATAACAAATATAGCCTCATAAATACTTATAAAGTATACAAAGAGAAAATTTTAATAATTTAAAACTCAAACCCACCACATTTACTTTGGCTACCAATGGAAAGTGACCTAACAGGAATACCTACATTGAGTTTTTTAGTTTTGCTGGTACTCAGGCAAAGCAGTAACAGGCATATAAGTAGATCATTGAAAGATACAGAATTACATGCACATATTATTTAAGGAGAATTTTAAAGTGTCTTTGAAGGAGGAAAGTTACATCCTTGAAATTCTGATGTTAGCTCAAAAGCATAGCCCCCTTGACAGTGTTGGGTTTTAATTTTTATATAATAAGAGTGGGACTATTGTAATGAAACTTCTGGCAGTGGCAATGTGCTTCTGCCTATCAGAGAAGATCAGTGCTTCTGGGAAGTTTTCGGTGTCACAGCTAGTAGTGGCAAAAGTGGAGTCCATATTGATCTAATTTTTATGCTGATCTTAACACAGTATTTGAATTCTATCCAGCACTGGATTGGGGATCCAATAATGTATAAACTATTTCCTGGATAACATCAGTTATTTTAATTAAGAATCCATCCAAATATGTCATCACTTAGATCACCATTTGTTTGTACAGCATACTTTTTACAATAATATTTCTTCAAAGTAAATCACGTTAGAACAAGCTTTTACATGCTTGACTGAACAGTTTTGATTAGTCAAAATAGGCAAGACTTGATGTTTAGTCAATAGTATAAGAAAAATAGGATCATATGTACTGCAGTGAATTGTAGGATGGGTGCAACATTCGTAGGGTCTGATTTGCACAAGTGAGTTCTCACTGGCATCAGTTGGAGTGGTGGAAGCTCAGCACCTCTGAAAATCAGGTTTTGAGTGTCCATCCACACTAAGAAAATGATCCTCTGCTAACAACGGTTGTCTGCAATAGGTTCTTCCTGACCCATCTCCCCAAACTGTTGTTGAAAACCAACTGCTACAAAACTATGTTCAGCATCATTATGGAAAGCATGAATGAGACTTAGACCTTGTCTACCTAAAAAGTTAGATTGACCCACACCCCGGAGCAACATAATTAAGCCGATCTAACCCCTGGTGTAGACAGTGCTAGATGAACAGAAGAATTCTTCTATCAACCTAGCTACCACCTCCCGGGGAGATGGATTACCAACAGTGACAGGAGAACCCCTCCTGTCAGTGTAGGTAGTGTTTACACTATAGCATTTCAAGTGTAGACAAGCCCTTAGGGGAACATTCTCTCAAACACATTTTCTCTAATTGTGTGGAAAATGGTTTGGTCCACTTACACTAGCAGTTGAACAGCTTTCAAGGCCGCTTGAGGAGAAGTAGAAATGGATCCTTTCCCTAGTGTACATGGGGGCAGTCCTTTAGCTGAGGGATGTCACTGAAGTTCTTTCTACTTGAGCTGGTGAAAATTAAAGATCCTATGGGACTTTTCAAAGAGTATGGGAAAAACCCCAGTGCCTTGGCCAATGTTCCCTCTCCCAGTAAAAAGAGGTCCATATCTAAGGCTCCAATTCACCAAGCATTCCTTTTCAGGACTGCGCTTAAGCATGTTCTTTCGTGCTTACCTGAATATGGGCCTAAGGATGTGTTGAATGTATGGGCACTCCATTTGTCCACAGTTACTGCACTGACGGCATGTAATTCATTCAGCACCTTGGGATATTTAGATTCTAGAAAATGAGACAATATGTAAAACTACTGTACAAATTTCTCCTGTTAAGATTATATTACTCAGATTTTTAAAATGTTTTCCTTTTCCACTCATGTTTCAGAGGTATTTAGAGTACACTTTCACTGTCTCGCATGTGTATATAGGCTGTTTACCTGCATGACAGTTCTGCATTGGCTAAGCACTCATCTGCCAGACTTGCCTTTATTTTAAATCATATTTTTCCAATCCACTTCCCGATGTATCACTTTACCTAGGGTGCCCGGAGATGCTTTCTCAAAAGGATTACATCAGTAATATTGCTACAGGCTGTTGACTGGGCAGCAGGTACAGCATATGCAGAATTCAATTTTTTAAAATAATTTTGATGGGTAATATCAGTGTTAATTTTTAAGCATTTTTATTTTTATCCATGAACATTTTCAAAGTTGTGCAAAATTATGGGTTTTAAGCATTTTAGATTTTTATCTATTTGAATGTTCACAGTCAAGGGAATTATAGGGAGGGTCGGACAATTATTTAATGACAATAAACGTTGAGATTCAAAATGTTAAAGCTTTATAAACCATCAAAACAAATTGTCAGTATCACATGTCAAAATATACAAAGTAAATATCTTTAAATCAACATATCACAAATGTTTTTAAGATTCATTCACTAGTCCATATGTAACAAGCCTAGTTCAAAGTTGACTTTAACGCTAATAAGTTCTCAAGCAGTACTTTTCTTTCTTTGCCTACCTTTAAATTTTGATTATCAATGAAAATATTGTTTTGTTGATTTGTGTGTGTCTGGTGAAATTGATATTTACTGATAAAAATCAAATCCTTCCAAGCCTATATATACTGTACACAGAGGAAGTCAGCCTTTCATAGGAATTAATTGCATTACCTCTTTGATTAACTTAGCCTTTGCTGGCAAAATCCTAGTATTTTGAATGTGTTCTAATAATTGAGGGCTTACATCTATTTTAAACTAGTATAGAACTGCCAATTAAGCAATTTACTGATCATTTGCATCCTACAAACACACAAGTAAAGCTAGGTACATGTTGGATTTTGTCTTCAGTGGGACTACTTATGAGGGTTATGTTAAGCATGTGCAGAAGTGTTTGCAGAATAGGGGCCTTGTTTTACATAGAATGCAGATGACTAATGGGGTTGCAATTGTGAGGATGCTCAAAAATGTATCTAGCAACCAAATTTCTTGTAAGCTATTTTTACTTTAGCTGTTAATCTTGCACAATCAAAGTTTATATTTTTTAATTACTGGATTTTTCATGTTAATTCGAACAATTGGAGACAACAACCCAAAAGAAGGAAATTCACTAAAAAGATGTAATGAGACTACTTGTAAATAATTGAAATCTCTTATCAATTAGTAAATAAAAAGGAGTGTAACTATGTGGTATTAACTGCTGGAGAATTATTTGTTCTGTGAATCCATGACTTCCAGAGATCTCTGTGACATTCTCTGCTTCAGCCCCCAGGGCTGTGGTACTCTGGAGCTGGCAGCCAGCAGGGCCCTGGCAGGGTTCCAGTGACAGGTGACGGGGGCCCCCTGCAAGGTTCCAGTGACAGGTGACAGACTCCGGTTCCAGCAACGGGTTACAGCCTCACGTGGGGGTGGGGGGGAGCGGGGACACATGCCTCAGGCGAGCGGCTGGGGGTATTCTGTTTTCTCTTTGGGAAATATGGTCACCCTGCAGCTCCCAGCCGCTGTGGGCAGAGGGGGATCCCCACAGTTTCCAGCCACCATGGTGGCAGGGGAAAGCATGGAGACGCAGCAGCAAAAGTCATAGACAGGTCATGGCTTCCGTGAATTTTTGTTTATTGCCTGTGACCTGTCTGTGACTTTTACTAAAAATAACCATGACAGAATCTTAGTCTTATTTATGATATCCACAAACATTTATGAAATATTAGGTTTAAATTTTAGAAAACACAGTTAGTCTATTTTAAAAACTTATAGTTTATAAACCATTACTAATTTATCTTAGTTTTAATTTCCACATTGTAACATTAGAACACAAAACAACCCCCCATAGGATAGGAGATATTTTCTCTCATGCCAGTTAGACTGATAACAACATGTCAGCATGCGTTCTCATACCTGAGGTTTTAGTACATTATAATAGGATGAAATGCAAGTCAGCTATTTACCACTTAGAGAGACTAATTAAACAGACTTAATCAAGAACAAAACTACTTCAGTCTACAGGCTGACTTGCATTTAACTGAGATTCCATCATACATTCTTAAACTAAGACCAAACTGCACAGTAATGCTGCCGTTCATCTTTCAAAGCACAGCTGTGAACTCTCCCATTACCAGACTATCCCATATCCATTTCATCCATTTGGATTCATTTGGCAAGTTGCTTTACTTTCAGGATTGCATAATGATGTTTTCAGCCTTCTCCTGGATCAAATGACAACAAAAATCCTTGTTAAATTTCAGAGGAATATAAAGAAACAGACCAAGCAGAAACAGTGGCCTAAATTCTCTGTATTGCCCTGTTTCCCCTGTGTGCGGAGAGGGTATGTGTGTGTGTAGGGCAGGGCCGGCTCTAGCTTTTTTGCTGCCCCAAGCAGCAAAAAAAAGCGCCGCCCCCGCCGAGGGCCGCCGGAACCCCCCCCCCCCCCCC
>NW_020664372.1:7242008-7257051 GCF_002925995.2 Terrapene triunguis | reverse complement strand
GCGCCCCCCCCCCGGAATGCTGCGCCGCGCTCCCCCCGCCGCCTCTTACCAGGTGCCGCCCCAAGCATGTGCTTGGGTGCCTGGTGCCTGGAGCCGGCCCTGGTGTAGGGGGAAAGTGGTATCTCATGGAATCACTTGGATTCCCTGATTTCCTGGTCGATTTTGTGCTGACCATTGCCATGGCAGAGTTTAGAGCTATTTGGGGCTGCACTCAGCTGTCAGCTGGTAAAGAGGTTGAGATCATAACTAGAGTTCACAGTGCACTTTATCCATTCTCCCTACAATAGGACTGTAGAGGGGGTGGCCCAGGAGCCAGGCTGTAGGGCAGAGTTCCCTATATATGTTTATTCATGTTTACTTATGCTTGTTTCACTTTTCACATTTGAATGTATTGTATTTGTATTAAAATAAGGCATTTTGGACAATGGAATCCATCTTTTAAAAGGGAGTCCAGTTTTGGTTGTTTACAACTCACCTTCCCACCTTTTTGTTTTGCGGGAAATAGGGTTTGCCACAGAAACTGCTTCTGAGGACACTGGATCAAACCGGTCTGGACTCAAACTTTCATGACACAGAAGGCATAAAAGGGCTGCACACCCTGTCAGCGGGGTTGTTCGTCTGCGAGGCAGCCAGTGACTGTCATGTTTGCGCAGGCATCAAAGACTCCCTTCACCATCTTACCTGATCTATCCCACTGATCCGGGTATCTTCCACCTGAATCCACTTACCTTATTCCTGGTTCCAGTGATTGCCAACACCAGCGGTCTCCTGGTTCCTGGTTCCAATGCAGTGAAGGTCCTGAGCTCCTCCAGTCCCTGGTAATCACTGGGTGCACAGTTGCAGTTGCAGGTCCCTATGAACCCAAGCAACAGAGAGATTATCACTTAACACCCGCAGCTGATCCCACTCGAGATCCATCCTTCGAGATACAGTACAGTTCTAGGGTACCTGGGTTTAGTTTGTTTTGTTAGAAGTGTAAATTGCCAATGGTTGTATTGGGGACTGGGCTTCAGGCCCATCTTTGGGCAACCACATTGCTATTTTATGGTTTTAACCTGTTTTATTCTCTCCCCCCACCCTTCTTCTGACATTGTTATTAACCCTTTTAATAAATTTCCTGTTTGTTTTCGAAGAATTTCCCTCTCTAGTCTTCTGTTACCTACCTGGTGGTCGGTGGGAAGATTTTAGTTAACTTACTCGCAAGGTGATTAGATACTGGTATTGCCAGTCAAAGAACCTGGCCCTGTTACCTGAGACCGTGTAACAAGGCATGCCAGCTTTCCACCCATTGAAGATATTTCTACAGCAAGGGAATGCCCAGTTGGGAATATGTAACTAATTTCCACTGCCCAAGTGCTGGCCAGAAAATCTGGCCCAGTATTCAAACCACGTAAGGAAAGAAGGATGGTTTTGTGAGTAAAACACTAGGCTGGGATTCAGGATATTTCAGTTGAATAGCCACCTCTGTCACAGACTTCCTGTGTGAATTGAAGCATATTATTTAATCCCTCAGTTTCTATTAAATCTGTGATTAAAATGAGTTTAATAGTACTTCCTTTGCTTATATTGTGAAGTCTTCAGGGTCAGGATTGTCTCTATGTGTTTGTGCAGTGACTAGAACAATGGGGCCTTGGACACTGTTGGGGTCTCTAAGCACTAATGGAATAGAAATGATTTTAAAAAAGAATGGTGGTAATGTATAGCCAGGTCCAGCAACAACATTAACAGAATATTAGATGAAAATATTACTAGTGACAAAGACGTCTGAATAGGTCAATACTGCCACCTTGAAAGACTTGAAGAACTCTTTTCTGGCCACATTTTCTCGAACAAGGGAGTGATAGAGAACTGCATATTTGTAAAGCAGGCATCAGCTACAATTGCATTATCAGTTTTATGTATGTTTCCATTACAAATGCGGCTGCCTGTTATTTTGGAACTGCCTCCCACTTGCTACACACCCAATGCGCTCTCTCTCTCCACTGAAATATCTTCTTAAAATACATTTCTTCTCTTAAACCTTTCAGGGAGGGGGGACCTCTTTCTTTAACACCTCATGCGCATACCATCACTCAGAGTATCAGCTGTGTCTAAACAGTCTGGTCTGTGCTTAAACTAAACTACATTCTTTGGGAAAGGGCCACATTTCCTTATATCTGTATAGACCAAGCACAGAGTTAGGGCTCAATAAATAATAAAAGTGTGAGCACTGGCTTGCAAGCAACACCAAATTCACAGTGACAAAGGCCTGGTATTGAGGATAATTTAGAGGACAGATTTGTTTGGCTCAGTGATTTTTTACTGTCCTGCTATTGCTTATTCCTTTTATTTTTTTTTTTCAGCTCACTGACTTTTGGTGAAGTATCTCTCTCAAAATAATCTGACATGACTAGGCCACATCTTTGAGAATAGCTGCAGAAGATGCTTGTACATTAGTCTAATGGATGCTAGTTCTTTTATGATATTTCTCAAAGTGGTGGATTTGGAAAAAAGAAATAGACACAGTATAATGTTGGTTTATCATTATACTGATAAAGTCAAATTAGATTATGTCTCCCAAGGTTGTACTGTGCTCTTGGATGATAATGCCAGCTGGCTTTGAATACTGACTGGCTTTAAAGGGTCACACTTTAACTAGCATAGCCCATTTAGAGCTGGCCAGCCTTCAAAGCCGGCTGGTGTTCTCACTGCACTCCAAAGTTGAGAACTCTGAGTGCAATCATTTTAGGCCTTCCCACTGGTTCCCTCATCATCTGAAACTCCATTTATCCAAAAGTTTTGGGCATCCACTAAAACTTTTGGATAAATAAGGCTGTACAGTAGTTCAGATCCAAAGGACATTATAGCAGTTGCGGTAGGAGTCAAATTTTGATGCTTAAACAGGTGACTGTTCCTTTATAAATTTTTCGCTCACTTAAACAAAAAGGTGTCTGATATAATGACCCCTCTTGTACATTGAGTGCTTCTTAAACAAGTCCCAAGATTTTCTCTCTGCATCTGCTTCTTTGTAATGTGTGCTTGTAAATTATAGATAAATAATTCATTGGCAATATGTTTAAAACTTCTGACATATTAGTTTTTCACACGTTAACTGTCCAGATTGTTCAGGTTCAGAAAATGCTTCTTTTCCACATTTTGATTGTTTCACACCTAGCTACTATACCCACACCAAATCATTTCTGTTTACCTTCTCTCCCCAATATATTTTTCTACAGTCATGAAGAGAGCTGGACAAATATAACAAAAAAGGATATATGACTATTCTCTCCATTTAAAGCTCTTTGTCCTAATAATGATAGTTGTGTTAAATGTCCTGCTCATTGTATTGATTTATCTATTTGTTTGAGGGCTTGTCTGCAAAAATAAAGAATTAAAAAAAACAAAAAGTATTTGTGATGCCATTTACTCACTTCCCATATATATATTTACAAGCATATTTTTGTATGCAGTGTCATGAGTACTACTGCAAATATTCATGGGACTGTATATTGGCAGGGATATTCACACTGAAAATGTTTGCTTGGCCTTCTTGAAATGTCTTTGTTGGTTTATGGGTTGGAAGGTCATGCAGTTAGGGAACAGAACAATACAAAGTAACTTAAATGACCAAGTAAGTGACTGGCAAATATTGAATTCTCATGGTGCCTAGCCCATGAGCAATCAACAGGCTGAAATTTCTTCACACAGAATATTTGCCAAAATGTTGCAAATAGCAAACACGTTTATAAAAATCATTTTCTGATTGCAGAAACTTTGGAAACCTGAAAAGGGCAAATAATATTAATTGTAAATTGTTCACACAACTCCTAACTACAGCTGTTATAGCCTGCATCTTCAAAAGTGACTAATGATTTTGAGTGCTGCAGGTTTTTGGTGCCCAACTTGAGATGCCTTAAAGGGGCCTGATTTCCAGAAAATGTTGCAATCAGAAATTACTGCACACCCACCTCTGAAAAATCAGCCCTCTTAAAGTGTCTCCAGATGGGCAACCAACAACTGAAACACCCAAAATAACTAGTCACTTTTTGAAAATGTAAGGCACTATTAATGAAATCCTGACCTATTAAAGTCAATGGCAAAACTGCCATTGACTTCAATGGGGCCAGGATTTCACCAACTCTTTAATGAATACATTTTACACAACTGTTATAGGAGACTTACAAAATATATCTCTTTCTCAAATGTGATATTTTAACTGGCACATTAGCTTTCTTGTGACATTTCAACATGCTCCATTGCCTCACATTTAGAGCTCCGTTCTTTGGACTGTATATCTTCTTCACAAGATTAAACTAAGCCACATGTATCTTAGTATATTAATAGGAAATATCTTCCCCTCATGGAAACCCTTCACTGAGGTAGGTAATTTCTATTTTTAGTTGAACTATCTACTGAGCTCTCGTACAGGTGTTTAGTTTCAGATTTGTAACATAGTAGACTTTAAACAACCACCACCTTTCTGAGTATGTCACTGAGTGACTACAAAATAGCATTTAGTTCAGCATATATTAGATTCAATTTTAGGTTTCTAAAATGCTGCCAATTTCGTGTGTGTGTATACTTTTTTGTTTTATACTAAACAAACACAACAAAAGAAGAATCCACATTCTTCAGAAAGAAAGTAATATCAGTCTAATGATCCCAACCTTCATGCCTCAGGCAAAAGCTTGGGAAAAGAGATTCTGTTCTATTCTCTTCAGGTTCTTTTACTATTCCCATCACCCTGGTATCGGAGTGCCTTCCAGAAGTGCATTAACTGATGTGACTAGGATCTGTCACACGTTCTTCTTTCCTTTCCCTTCGTCTCCCTAGGAGGTAAATTACAAGAGTTTTTAAGTTAATTTTTATCTTATGTCTAATGTGTTACATGTTTTATTGTTGAAGACAAAGTCACAGAAATGCACTTTGCAGTAGAAACAGAATGCAACAAGATCTTTGGTGGTTCTTTGTTCCTGTAGGAGCTCCTGTGGGAGTTTACTCTTGGACCAGCACTGACTAAACTCCGTCTCTGGCATACATGATCTTTTCCCTGGAGTAAGCTCCACAATGCTTGAGAAGTGGAGTTGTTGATCATGGTCATTGTCCTTGACCTTTAGACAATCTTTTAGGTAACCATTTAGGTTTGGGCCATTGACAGCCTTGAAGATAAAGACTGAGGCCTTAAATTTGACTTGATATTCTCTGGGAAGTGAATGTTGTGAATGGAGGACAGGTTTGATGTGCTCATGGTAACCGTGCTGCACAATGCTAGTATTCCTGCAGTCCAGCTGGAAGGTGATGAAAACATGTATAATTTAGGCCAGGTAGAATAGTTACTGTGTGAGAGCTCAGCATCAACAGAACATCCAATAGTACTCCTAAACTACTGACTCAACTGACCAGTTGTGGATGTGTATTCTCAACCGAAAGAGACTACACTGTAGCTGCAGACTCCTCAAAATGTCTTCCTTTGTCCACTGACACAACCTCAATCATGCTTGGGTTCAGATTTGACTAGTGGTTCTCCATCTACGCATTGGTCTTGGCCAAGCACTGGGTGAGCTTGAAGACAGTGCATCTAATCATGACATTAACGCGTGATAAGCAAGTACTAAGTCCCCCTTTTATGGTGTTTTTAATTTTTTTTTTCATGGATGGGGAGTGAGACAGGGCCAAGTTCATTCCTGGTGTAATTTCATTGCAGTAGAACTACAGCAGGGATGAATAGACTCAAGAACAAATTCATCTTTGATGTAACCCCACTGGCTTTAGTGGAATTGCACTAGGGATGAATTTGGCCCAGTGAATTTAACAAAGGTGAGGAAACAGTTTGTGAACATGTCTATTCTGCAATCTCACAGGAGTATGACTGTCAACACATAGTTCATTAAATACCATACACAGAATACAATACAAGGAACAAGTCCTTGAGGAACATCCTTTCTAACAGTCCCGGTGATGTCAATCAAAAGTCCTCTTTCAAACTGTTATTATTTATAGAGAGTACCTAGGCCACTGCCTTGAGGAGCTTACACACTAGACAAAATAAAAATGAAAAAAAACAAACAAAAAACCCACGATATTAACTTCAAATGACAATAGGGAGTATGGAGACATCAGTGATTAGATCACCTGCAGAAAATATTGCAAAAGAAATTGACTACTAAAGTGCATCTGAGGGAGTAAGCCCAGCAGTCTTCAACATGTAGAGGTTGACATGAAAAAAGGCAAAGCCAAAAGTGAGGGAAGAAGACAAAGGGTGAAATCCTTTCTCCAATGAAGTCAATGGCAAAACTTCCATTGACTTTAATGGGCCAGGATTTCATCCATAGGGAGCAGTAAGGAGCAAGAATATGGAGAAGTTTAAGGAGAAAGAGAGGTAGTTCATTTTGATCATCCTAGGACAAGACAATGATCATAATACCAAACATAAGTTTCAAATATCCAATTTTGGAAAGAGTAGTCCATGGATGATTTTGGGTTCTATTCCTGCAACCCTCATTCAGATGTCTAAGGGCTGCAGGAGCAGGGCTTTATGTTGCTGTCACTGTGCCTCAGAGCTGAGGATGCCAAATTCAGGACAAACTGCTGAGAAATAGGGCAGACACACTCCAAACTGGTGGTTATTCTTCCATAAAATATACCAAGCCAGTAACACTGGTAACATCAAATATAAGGTCCTTCTAATCCCAAGAGATCAGCCACCGCCAGGTCAATATATAACTCAGATCTTATCCAATAATCACGCTGTTGCTAATCCTTTAGTCTCTAATATCTAAAGGGTTATTTATAAAAGAAAAGAATAAGGAGAGAGTTAAAATGATTAAGGAAATCATATACAGAGATCAAAACAAGAAAGGGGCAAAATGGGGATGCTTCCAGGGTCCTTTATACCTTTTCCCATGTGGAGGGGACTCTCTCAGTCTTAGTTTGTGGAAAATTATAGGCAGAAGATGGAGTCCAAGGTCACATGAGCTAGTCACATGCCCTTGCATGTTTTGATAACTCATAGGAGCATCCATTTCTCATATTCAGGCTAAAATGTCCATAGGAAGGCTAACAGGGAGTGGACAAGCTTCATCTATGGCCCATTGTGTTCTTCAATAGGCCATCAGCTTGAATGGGCCATTCACAGTGTGCTGGCTAGACTGGATGTAAACTACCTTGTGGATGTTACTCCACGAGCAAATGATTTATAATGATATAAATGGCCATATTTCAATCATACAGCATCACAGTTGCTGTTTATTGTTCTATCCTTATTTTGTATAATGCACAGAACTGAACCACTGTATAGTTCTGTAGCTTAGGAGACGATTCTGTCATCTTAATTACATAAAATAGTTCTTTACTCCATGAGTAGTTTAATTAAAGTTGATGGGACTATTCACAGAATAAAATATTATTCAGTCAGTGTAAGGTTGGTAGAATATGGCCTTTAGTGAGCAAACTGTCTGCTACATAGAATGCACAGAATGGATTACACCTCAGAAGTGCAACAGCTGATTTGATGGTTTGAAAGCTCTGTATGATAAATCTTATAAAAGAAAAAACAGACTTGCCATAATCAAAGACACACAGTGAATCTCTTTTCAACAGTGCCAAGGAGTTACATAGGTTACATTTTTAATTTTGTTTAGGGAAGTCTTTATAAAGAAGTTTCACCGTTGTTAATGTTTATAATCTGTTATATGAAAACAATTGATTGGCAAAGAGTACAGAGAAGATTACTGGCTCCACATGGAGTGTAGATAAGGATATATGAACATTGTCATAACCCTGATTTCAGGCTCCTAATTTCTGTCCTGGATTCAATGGATTTAGGAGAGATGGCCAGTCGTAGGATTTTAATTGGTCACAAATCCGCAGCAGATGACTTTTTGTAGAAGTATACCTCTGGTAGTATAAGAAGTTACAAAAAGAATCATTCAACAATTGGAGGATTTTGATATATTTTCCTTTATTTATTTAAAACAAAACAAAAATCACAATGGTTGTCAATATGTATGTCTTGGAAAATCAGAACTGTATTGAGTTAATTAAAAATCTGTAGTTTAAATTCAAGGCACAATAGCCCAGAATTGAAAGGGTTAATAACACATAGTAAAAGGCACCTTATTGTAATAGTTTTAAAGTCAATAATACACACTTGTAGAGTAGTATTCTCTAGTCCTTACAGCATCACATCCTTATAACAAAACTGCAAGCATTCGAAAATAAAACTATCATATGATAAAAGTGAGAATTTTGTATTTGTACTGTCATCATGCTATCTGTTCATTAAAAACACCATCAGATTTTATACTTTCTGAGGATACTTCCAGTTCTGCAATTTTGTCTCCTCCAACCACCAGTTTTGCCTAAAATATACTTTGCTACAATATGATGGAGGATGACTTCCAGATTTTTTTTAATACCTTCTCACCACCTTGCCTTTGAAAAACAAGTAAATAAACCCAGCAAGCATTACTGCATCACCAACAATAAACAATGTTTGATCTCCCTCTGCTGGCTCTGGAGCAGCAGTTCACTAAGCAAACACGTTCCAGAGTTGTACTGATATCATGAATGGGGCCTGTGCATAAATTAGAAAATAAATGTAAAGGGCCATGTTCATTTCAACTCTATTATAAATAAAGGGAAAAAATAAAAGCAATATCAAATGAAAAGTGATAAAATGGCTTAAAAATTACAAGCTTTGTTGAAGGTTTTTCAAACACCTGAAAGTAAAAAAATGTAACAAAGTGGTTCATAAATTAAATTTTAAATGTTTTTGTATCAAATCCAATGTAATGATTCTCAACAATTTTGAATAATGAACATAGCACAAGAACTAGAAGTTACCCAATGTAATTAATAGGCAGCAGGTTTAAAACAAACAAAAGAAAGTACTTCTTCACACAACGCACAGTCAACCTGTGGATTTTTTTGCCAGGGGATGTTATGAAGGCTAAAACTATTACAGGGTTCAAAAAAGAACTAGATAAGTTCATGGAGGATAGGTCCATCAATGGCTATTAGCTAGGATGAGCAAGGATACAACACCATGATCTGAGTGTCCCTAGTCTCTGTTCGCCAGAAGCTGGGAATGGATGACATGGGATGGAACACTCGATAATTACCCTATTTTGTTCATTCCCTCTGAAGCATCTGGTATTATCCACTGTTGGAAGACAGGATACTGGGCTAGATGGACCATTGGTCTGACCCAGAATGGCCATTCTTATGTTCTTATGTAAAATTAATTACAATAATAAAAATGTTTAGTACAGAAACTCCCCAAGATAACAACCTCTCAAGACAGCAACAATGTGAGAGAATGACCTTTGAAAATAATGTATTTTAAAAATCTTGGCCTCCTAGGAAATGTATATTTATATCAGTTTCCCAGTCACAAATCTAACATTCTGGAGCAAAGTCACTAAAACATAGTCCAAGAAACAAATGTCCCTTTAACGTGCCCCCTCACTTCTCCCTCCACCACATCCCACTCATAGTTGTTGTCCTTGAGACCCAGAGTTCAGAGGTGCTTTCACGTGAGTTCACCTCCCACCCTGGAGGGTGGGGGGGAAAAGGCACCTTGCTTGTTCCTCCAGCCACTCACCACTCACTCCGGCCGCTCGCTCGCTCTGGCTGCTGCTGTTTGACATGCCACCATTCATTCCACTGCTCTGTTGCTGATGGCCCTGCGCCATCATCTTCTGCAGCCACCTGCCACTGTGACCTCTGAGAATCAGTCTCTTGAGGGTCCACTCAGCTCTCAGTGATTTCAGATCTCAGTAGGGAAACCTCACTGCTAGTGCAGACTGGGCTGTCTCTTCCACAGAAACACTATCCCGCATATGACACTGCACCCCATATTATTCACAGTGATATTATTATATGATTATGATGCAAAGTGTAAAGCAAAATGAGAGGAGCACTCCTCATAAGCAGCAGAATTCTCACTACCCCTGGATGTTTGAAAGCTTGAGGAGGCACTCTGACTCCCAGGACCTGAATGCCTCCCAGTGATATCCTAATGCAGTGCAGCTACACATTACCCCTTACTTGACTGCCTCAAAGTCAAATCTAGCCGTGTATGTGTGTACATTCCCATGCTTCTCTTTTTCTGGCTGTACATCTTGGCACCTATGTGGTAAGTCACTTGGCCAGATCCACCTAGCTCAAGTTGTTGGGCTAGATGCAGTTATCACTCACTGGGTGAAATCTGTGGTCTCTATTATGCAGGAGGTCAGACTAGGTGATCCCTTCTGGCCTTAAAAAACTATTAATCTATGAATCCTGAATTGTGGTGCAGTTAAGGGAGGGTAACTGCAGTAAGGGTGATTCGATTCCCCAGTAGTGTTGGACAGAGGGGATTCTGTGCTATTCACCCTTTCTGCTGCTTCAGTAAAAGAAGAAAGGTGCACGGCTGGAGAAATGGGGGTGTGGTCAGAATGTCTCTATGCCAGGCTGATCGTAGGCTGCATTTCAGCTCCTGTGAGGCATACTGAAAGGGGCCTTTCTCCTCCTACCCCTCTGTGGGACCCAAGCACATATGTGTTCCCTGAGCTAGCCCCAGCAAAGGGGCCAGAGTGGGGTAGGAAGGAGGTGAACCACGACCCTACCCCTATCCCACAGGTCAGGGGCTGGCTTTCAGCACCCTCACTATTAAAAATGTTCCAGCACCACTGCCCATACTCCCCTGTGCAGTCTACCTGTGACACAAGTGACAGCAATTGAGGTAGAACACTCTCTAGAAGGCTGTTACACCCCAAACCATCCAGATGAATGTGCCAGGCTGGGGAGTGGGCAAGGCCTGGATTCTGCCTTCCCTCCCTCCTATCCAAAATGCCGTCATACCAGCTGAACTGGTGCAGAGGGAGAAATAATCTTTACAAGGTAGGGGTGGTGCAGATTACGTCCCCCCAGGAGCAAGAGGGACACTCTGAGTTACAGTATGGTCCCTGGTCTGCTTCTGGGACATCGCAAACTATATAAAGCCATAATCACAAACTGTACTCTGTTAATTTATTTCAAAACTACTATTTTACTTTTAAGTACTGATTTCATAAGTAATTGTTTAGTTGAAATGTAATATGGAGAAATCAGCAATCTTAAGTGACCACTCAGAAGAGCAACATAAATCACTTACTAGTGGATGCAACAGAGATGTCCTACTATAGATGGAGGAGAACTATACTCAATACATTTAGGGATACTTTGGAAGTTTCTCCACACCAGTCAAGATTTTATAGACCTCAGTCATATTCCCTCTAATCTTCTCTTTTCCAAGCTGAAAAGTCCCAGTCCTTTTAATATCCCCTCATCTGTTCCATACCCCTAATCATTTTAGATACCCTTCTCTGTACCTTTCCCATTTCCAATATATCTGATTTCAGTTGGGGTGACCAGAACTGCACACAGTATTCAAGATGTGGGCATACTATAGATTTATATAGTAAAACTGGAGGAACTTGGTTTGCCAGACCAATCAGCCAAGCCAATGATGACAGCCTACGTTAAAAGGCTGCAAAACAAGCCTCTGAACTGCATTGACATGCAGAAAGCCTTATAAGACAGTCACTGTCAAAGCCAATTTTAGAAGTACTTAATGAGACTATTAAGAATGCTGAAGACACAACACAGTTTATGCGAACAAACATGGCTGTTGCATCATACTTTCTATTTAAGCAAGAGATACAATACACTACAAGCTGGAGGCCAATGTTAAGTCCATTGTCACTTGTTAATCCTGAAGTTCAACATTGGTTCCCAACAAGACCAACAAATGCTCGCTATATTTCTGCAAGAAACTTAGCTGACTGATTAGAAGCATGCAGTGCAACAGTAAAGGACTCAGCAGTTGAAAAAGTGAAGAACTCTCTCATCACATTAAAAAAAATGTGCCTACATGGGCTGATGAATGCACCGATGCAAATGGGCATCAAGTATTAAGTCATTGTGTACGTTATCTTATGTCAGTGGCAGGCCAGATGATGCATTTCTAGATGTTCAGGTATTAGAAGACATATTGGCTGCATCTGTGAAAACTCACATCAAGAAGAGTTAAATGCTTGTAAACTGGACCCCAAACAGATGGCTGCTTGTGCATTTGATGGAGCTGCAAACTTCTCTAGAAGACATAGTGGAATACAAGCTTTGCTCAGAGAAAAGTGTAACCCTAATCTCTCCTATACACACCGCAGAAGCCATCTACTCCAACTAGCACTAGTATGAGCTGCAGAATCTTCAAAAGACATTAAAAAAACCATAAATGTAACATCTTTTTACTTTTTTTTCCAGCAAGAGTCCTAAGGGACTGAACATCTTGGAAAAAACAGAAGATACACTGGGAAGTTCAAATTAGTCCAACCTGGCAAAACCCACTGGCTTTTTCATGAGCGATCCCTGATTGTTGTCTTAAAATTACTGCAACCATTATTACTGGCTTTGGAAAGTATCTATCAAGATGGGACGGATCTAAGTAGTGAGGCTGGTGGACTACTTTTCCTACTAAGTTCAGAGAAGACTATCGCCATTCTGTCTCTTGAAACTCTACTGCTGAAATCACTTGGGTCATTAAACAATGCATCTGCTACAACAGTAGTAGATCTTTGCCCAGCAATAGAAACCAACACTTGGATCAATCAGAGAGATATCCATTGAAAACATACTGAAAGAAGCAAAGACTCGGTTCAGAAGTTGACTAATTAAGGCACTTATATTGACTCCTTAAGTGAAGAGGAAAAGAAGTGTTTGTTAAGCCATCTGAAAAAGCAAACATACTTGATTCTTACAAATCTACAACAGTGACTTCTGGATTCTACTCAACCTCTACATAGCTTTTACAGATGACTGTCATAAAACACGGCTACCCCTCTGAAACTTATAAAACACTGACAGTTGATCAGAGTGAGGGCTGCTATGCGATCAGGATAGACTAGAGAATTTGAACACAGAGTGGAATATCATATGATGAACGAATGAAGATTTGACTTCAACAACTTCATTATCATTACTAGTGGTTCGACCCAATCTTTGTGCTATGTTTCCTGGGATGAAAGACGTAGGGATTAATCTCTTGCTACTCCCCAGCACAACAGCTACAGTAGAGCGCTCTTTGTCCTCACTGAATAGAATTTTATATTCTGAAAAAAGTCGCCTTCTGCCTGATCATGAGCATGTCATGAAGGACTGGAAATACCGGAGACGCGAGAAGCCACCAACGATGAAGTCACTGCGTTTGAGAAGTTCATTAACAGAGCTGTGCAAAATTACAAGAAGAAACCAAGAAGGATGTAGCTGTAGTGCTTCACAACAGTCGGCTTGAGTAGCCAATTTCTATCTATGTGATGATTTTAAAACATGAACTAAAACTAATAAAATGGCCGCAAAACATACTAGGGAGCCATACAGCTCACCTTCACCCTCATGGGCTCACCCCTCTGTATATTCAACCCCCCTTCCCCCATTTCTATTGCTGGAGGGTACCAACAAAACCCATTCCCCGCCAGAGCCGAAGATCAACACTTCCGCCAGCCGCAGGATCTGGGGCTGGTAGGGTGACCAGACGTCCCGATATTATCAGGACAGTCCCGATTTTAGGGGACTTGTCCTGCGTCCCGACCTTACATTGGTCGGGACGTCTGGTCTCCCTATATGAGGGGGACCGCGGCAAGCCGGCGCCACTCACCTTTTCTCCCTGGGCCCTGGGGCAGCGCACAGCTGAGCTCCCAGCGCAGCGGCGCCAGCCCATGGGGCCCGCTGCCCGGCTGGCAGGAGCCTGCAGAGCGCAGCCCTTTCCCTGCCCCTGCCCCGAGCACACAGAGAGTTAGCAGGAGGTCTCGCTCTGCTGCGTGCTGGGGCGGGGCTTGTAGACTCTGGCAGCAGGCAGACCCCCTCCCCTCGACCCTAGGAAGGGGCCAGAGGGACTGGGAGGGACCTGCCTGCTGGATGCTTCCTGGGAGCCGCTCCAGGTAAGCACTGCTGGGCTCACTTGGCCCCCTGGCAGGTCCCTTTGGGGGGGCTCCCCTCAGCCCCACTGCCCTCAGCCCCCACCCTGACCCTGTTCCCTCAGCCTCCCCCGCAGTCCCCCCTGTACCTCCCACCCTCAATCCACTGCCCTCAGCCCCCCTGACCTTGTTCCCTCTGCCTCCCCCACAGTCCCCCCCCTCCCCCTCCCCCGATCATCTCACCCTGCATGGATGTGGAAATCTGTCCCGGATTCCAGGCTGTCGTTAGCCCCTGGGGCAAAAGATCAGCAGAGGTTTCCAAAGGGAAGTTTGCAGCCTTTGCTCAGACCCAAAAATTTTCACTTAAAAAAATAAATAAATAAATACCCAAACCCATCCTGACACCCATCTGCTCTGTCCAGATTTGCTGTTATCGCTGTTGAGGCCAAAGTGGTTTGAAAAATTAAAAATCCTTGACACCATTGTGTTGCTCCCCCTGTGTTGCTCGTTAATCTGATGGACCTGCTGATAATGAATAAAGATGAATGCCCTGGGAGTAATGTGTCAGGCAGACAGTTTGTCAAGTAGGAAAGTGAATGCTGAAGCCCTCACAAAATGCAGAGGCTTTTCTTAACCTGAGAACTGAAAAAGAGCCAGATACCCTGCATGGGTTTGAAAGTGACAAGAGCCTAGCGACTGACCAGAGCAGTGCCAGGTTTGAAGTGACGAGGAGTGTAGGAATGTGTTGCTCCCTAATCATAAGCCTTGAAGAACGGCAAACTGTTCCCTCGGAATTGAGGCGGGAGTGACCTTGTTCTAGCGCCTATGTTTGGAAAACATATTGGCTAGCCTGATAGTACCTTTGCAGCTGGCTGTTCACGCGCTTAATAGATGAGTTTGCTATCTTGTATAATTGTACACTGCGTGTATCCTGCCTGCCTTTTGAATGGGCAAAGATGTAACCACTAAGAAGAGTTGTAAACAAAGTAAGGAGAGAAATAAAAACCCCAGGAAAAGTTTTCCTGGGAGGCTTTTGGCTTGAGGCTTTTTGCAGGAGGCTTGTAAAGCTCTCTGGCTACCAACAAACCTGGCGTTCTGTTTCCTTTCCTGCGTCGTCACCACTGCAG